>NC_063056.1:16831746-17131746 GCF_018812025.1 Megalobrama amblycephala | reverse complement strand
TGCATGTCAGCAGTAGATCACGTGCAAAACTTGCCACTCCCATCGGTGCATTTCGGGAAATTGCACTCTCACACTAATTTGCCCCGTTTAATAAATCTGGCCCCTAGAGCGCTAAAGTCTTTTGAATTGTATGAGAGATTTATTTTGAACAGGACAAAATTTAATTATTAATTATTCTGAAAATCCTGGCTTTCGACATAGCTCTCAAATCTCATTCATGCAATTTGAATATGCACAGTCAAATTTGGTGCACCACGATTGGTTGTGAGACACATGAGAGCCAATGAAGTTTAAAAGGATACTTCGCCCAAAAATTTAAATTCAGTCATTTATAGGGCCCTATAATTTCCGCGATCGCGGAATCGCGGACGGAATCAAGTCATAAAAACGGAATTTACTATATAACGCGGAATGTCACGGAATTTATCAAATTTTTGATGAATGAATTAAAAGCAGGTCAGTACACATAAATTAAATCGCGATAAAGACTAGTGACTGAATATCAAACCGCAGAAAGACTATTTAAAAATGAATCCTTCATGCCTGTGTGCCTCTGAAATGAATGATGCGGAAGCGCAGTTTCATTTACCTCACACCGCCTCACACACACTCGCGCTCGGGCGCACGCACGCTGAAGCACATGCAACGCTCGCGGTGTTTTCGTCCTCTGTCGCCTCACTATATGAAGGCACGAATTCATCTCCAGAGCTGCTCTGAAAGTCACTTCATCCGCATTTAAACGCTTCGTTTGAGAAAACTACCGTCATAAACAGAGAGAAACTCAAAGCTCTAGGCAAACCGTCAAAATAAAAGTTCGATTTAACTTGACAGAAACATATTACTGTTGTACAGTAGAATTTAGATAAATTAAATTAATAAATTAT
Source organism: Megalobrama amblycephala (assembly GCF_018812025.1). Taxonomy (NCBI): domain Eukaryota; kingdom Metazoa; phylum Chordata; class Actinopteri; order Cypriniformes; family Xenocyprididae; genus Megalobrama; species Megalobrama amblycephala. Next base: position 17,130,862 of record NC_063056.1, on the reverse strand, counting down.
TAAAATATATTTTAAACAATAATCTCAGTGTTTCTTCCATGCTTTGATATTAACAGTAAAGCTCTGGTGTGCAGCACATTGTGTTTGACAAAAAAGTTTAATTTCATGATTAAAAGATAAATTAAATGGTATGCATTCATTTGATTGCCAGAAAAATTTAATCCAGAAAAAAGAATTTGGTAAAAAAATAAAATTTGAGGGGAACGAATAAAACGTAGGGCCCTAAAACAAATGTTAAATTGATGGTAAATTGGACAAGATTCATTATTTCAATAAATTAGACATGCTTTTTGATTACTAAAATTTAATTTAACCATTAAAATGGAGTAAAAAAAAAAACGGAATCCAGAAAAATTCAAACGGAATTTGGGAAAAAATAAAACGGAATTTGGGAAAAATTAAAACGGATTTTATAAGGCCCTACATTTACTTACCATGAGTTGTTCCAAACCTGTACAAGTTTCTTTCTTCTGTTGAACACCAAAGAAGATATTTTGAAGAATGTTGGCAACCAAACAGCTGCTGGTTCCCATTGACTTCATAGTATGAAAAAAGAAAAAACTATGGAAGTCATTGGGCACCAGAAACTGTTTGGTTACCAACATTCTTCATATCTTCTTTTGTGTTCAACAGAACAGAAACTCCTACAAGTTTAGAACAACTTGAGGGTGAGTAAATGATAAAATGAATTTGATTTTCAAAGTGAACCATCTCTTTAATACTATTAACATCAAACTTGATGTGTCATATTTGACATCCCCTGGTCACTGTTCACTATCACCATATATGAGAAAAAGCCAACACGCAACACTTCTGTCACTTCCGTCAAACTGAGTGTTATGTTTAGGTGTGGACCTTCATGCTTAGTTTTTTCTAAAACCGTACATTTATGAATTCATAGGAAATCACCATTTCATAAAATAGTTACTCAATTTCTCATGAAATCGGGTTGGAAAAAGCAGCGTCAATATTCTGCTAAACTTCCCCTTTTTTGTTCCACGGAGGACACCAAGTCATATAATACTGGAATAATATGAGAAAGAGTAAATGATGACAGAATTTTCACTATTATTTTATCCTGCTAGACAAACGTGGATGCCAACATCTGCCCATCAGTGACTGAACCACAGGCTGATATGACCCCCGAAGGCAGTTCAATTCTGAAGCATGAGGATATGACAAAAGTTCAGCACATCTGTGTTCACTTAGTCACAATGACATCAGGTGGGGAACTGCACAGTCACTGAACAGGCCAAATATAGATATGTAATCTTGATATCAGTTGAATGAATCAGCATGAAAGCAACACATTTAAATGTTTAGTTTCCAAAGTAATCTGGCAGAGTTACTCTCCGTCATGCAAGCCTGTCAAACTTCTATGGGGTTTCAACAGGGAAAATGCAGAAATCATGTTTAACTGATCACCCTGTTTAACTGATTTACAGAAAGTAATCTGACCCTCAGGTCAGTGTACAGGAAAATCCTTGAATATCATAAAAACAGTACAGTGCTGGTATGGGGTTAAAGTCTTGTGTAGCACACAACAGCTAATACAACAGCAGTACAACTGACAGTATAAGAGCATTTGCATAAATTCTCCAGTGCCACTAACAATATACTCTGTGACCAGGATTTTAAGATCAGATACAGGTCACAAATACAGGAATACGGATTACAACAGGAAGCATTCATACAATAGCATCTTTTACAGAATAGACATTTGTCTGAATTGGTGCTCCAACTCTAAATTCTCCAATATTTTGATCTCAGTAACGATAAATATTTTGTAAATCTCATAAATCGGGTAAATTAAACAAGTTTGCACATTTTGCATATGGTTTGAAACGGCACATCCTTTTTCACTGCGTTTCGTGTGCCAGGTATTTTAAAGGGTTAGTTCACCCAAAAATGAAAATTCTGTCATTAATTACTCACCCTCATGTCGTTCCACAAACTTCGTTCATCTTCGGAACACAAATTAAGATATTTTTGATGAAATCCGAGAGCATTCTGACTCCTCTATAGACAGCAATTTAACCACCACTTTCAAGTTCCAGAAAGGAGACATTGTTAAAATATCGACGTGACTGCAGTGGTTCAAAGTTACAAAGCAACGAGAATGTGTTTTGTGCGCAAAAAAACAAAAATATTGACTTATATATCGACTAATATAGTCAACGTAATACAGTTCAACCTTAATTTTATGAAGCAACAAGAATACATTTTGTGCGCAAAAACAAAACAAAAATAATGACTTTGTTCAACAATATCTTCTCTTCTGTGTCATTCTCTTCTGAGTCGGCATTCTGACGTAGAACCTGGAAGTGCAGGATGTAAACAGCGTAAGAGATTGACACAGAAGAGAAGCTGCTTTGAAACAATATGTATTGTGAAAAGCGCTATATAAATGAAGATGACTTGACTTTACTTGACTAGAAGATATTGTTGAATAAAGTCATTATTTTTGTTTTGTTTTTGCGCACAAAAAGTATTCTTGTCGCTTCATAAAATTAAGGTTGAACTGTATTACGTCGACTATTTTAATGATTCTTTACTACCTTTCCGGATCTTAAAAGTGAAACTGCTGTCTATTGAGGAGTCAGAGAGCTCTCGGATTTCATCAAAAATATCTTAATTTGTGTTCCGAAGATGAACGAAGGTCTTACAGGCGTGAAACGACAATGAGGGTGAGTAATAAATTCATTTTTGGGTGAACTAACCCTTTAAGTCTAGCTGATGTTGCAATGCAATTGCTCACATATACGGATATCTAACCATATTTCCAAAGAAGGAACCTTAGCTGTATTGTGAAAATCCTCAACATGACTGAGCATAATGAAAATTATAAACGTCCCCCTGAAATCTGTGCTATGCTTTTATGATGCACTCAGAGGGAATTTCATAGCTTTGTCACTCTCAAGGGTGCTTTCATCCTTAATGTACGACACTGGAGGGCACAGCAAACACGTCCATCACTCCAGCAATGACCTTCCAAATGTGAAAGCAAAGAATGTGTTTGCAGTACCCTAATGTACAGTCCTGCTAAAAAACCACAACCATAGCTGGTTTATGCTGGTCTATCTGTTGTCTGAGATGGTAGTTGGTTTAGCTGGGCAACTTGCGAGCTGGTTTTGGAGAGGTATTGTGCACAGACCATCTTAGACTGGATGCCACAGAAGAACAATTTTGGGTTCGACATAGAACCTTTCAGAGAACAGTTCTTAAAATAACCTTTTTTTCTAAGTGAGAAGAACAGAAGACTATAAGGTCCACTAGAAGAACCTTTTATAAATTGTTCCATGGAACTTTAGGTTCTTAGTAGATCTATCAATGCCAATAAAAACATTATTTTTAGTGTTGTGCATGTTGCTTCAGTTCTCACTTAACAGGTTCCTAACACACCTGATAAACATCAGGACTTAAACTCAACAGCCCCACTGCGTTTCTCCCGTCCTTACCTTCCAGCATAACTTCTTTGCCAGCTTTCTTCAGCACCTGCACCGCCTCGTCGTGCGTGGCGTCCCGCAGATTGATCCCGTTCACGGACAGTATCGCGTCCCCCACGTAGAGCGCTTGAGTCTGATCCGCAGCCAGACCTTTGAATATTTTACTAATAAGAATAGGCATCTTGTTCTCCTTCCCGCCTTTGATGCTTATCCCTAATCCACCGACCTCCTGCTTGATAACTTTGACACATCTTTTGCGGTTCGCAATCGCTTCGGGCACTTGTGAATCCGTAAAAGGAGTCCATACTCCGGCTTTGGGACTGTTCGTGGGGTCCGGCTGGTCGTAGGAGCCGTTGGTGGTGATGCCGTTCAGGTTAACGCTGGTGTCTGCCGCGGGCTCCTCGCAGCTGAGCGTCAGCGACTCGTCGCTTAAACTCGCCAGCACCGCGTGCCATCGCTCCCGTACGAGCACCTCCAAACATGCACTTTTCTGCACTCTGTTACCACAAACCGCCATCTTTGAAGCATTCTTATAATGCCATGTGATTTCATAGACACGGACAGGACTTTACCCCCGACCAGGGAAAAAGTTGTGATTCAGGTTGAATAGTTTCAGCCCTTCTACAGGCTCCAGTCCACATGCATATCCTCTTTGGGTGGAGCAAATGTCTGAGATGTCCTGTGTAGCCACGCTGAACTCTCTCTCGCTGTCAGGAAATGTTTGGATTGAAGTCTGTTTGATTCATCTAAGTACATTGATCACGGACATGTTTTTACCTAAAATGTGTTTAGCACTTCCTCCTCTGATGAAAGACGACCATTCAAATAGTTCAGTCGGCTATATATAATCGGCGGTTTGGGTTCTTTTCATGTTTGAAGTGTGAATTGGCAGTTTTTGATTCATACGATGACTTCCAAGGTATGTCGTCGCTGTTTTTAAAGGAATGTATAGATATTATGCGTTCCGTCTAACGAAACGTGTTCCTGCGATTACCTCAGGCGAACACTATTTCTGTGCACGAGCGTTTATTTACCTCGTGCAAACGCGCAGCCTTGTAATCATACTTATGTGGTTACCGAAACATATGAAACTTGAAATATAATAAAAGTTTTGTTTTAATAGAACACGTTCTTTTGAGACCGCGTTAACCACCCATAATTAGCGCCTTTACACGCATGGAACATTGATTTCCGCTGGTGTAATTCACACTAATTGCAGTACAGGTTTTGAATGAAACTGAAAGTTGTTTTGCGTCTTCATTGATGTTGTCTTTAAACTTACGTAATGGAAAAAGTTATTTATGATGATTATCTACGAGCAAGGTGACAAATAGGATATATGTAAACAAAACGCTGCAGTGAAAGGTAGTCCAACAGACCGCACGACTTTCAGTCAGTGGCGCTAAAAGTAGAGTTTTTAGTGCCATCTAGTGTTTATTCTTGGTTACTGCACTAACATGACACCAGTGAAGAATATAAATATATGTGTATTTTTTAAACAATTTAGTCCTGGTGTCCACTACAGAGGTCATAGCATAACATATGAATAAAATATAATTTTTCAAAAATGTTTTTTTTTTTTTTCATTTGTTTCTTATGTTCTAAACGATGTAATGATGTGAAAAAATACTAAATTAAAAAAACGTTTTTTCTGGGTCTCAGGAGGATGTATATATATACATATACATATATGTTTTTGCCAAATTCTTTAATTTTTTGTATGAATTCAATTATCAGATTTCACTATGACTTTTCCTAAGGTAGCTTAATTCTTTTTTATCCTTCCTTTTTTTTTTGCATTTTATTAACTTATTGATATGTATTCTCTTATTTCATTCTTACTCTGTCGATTTTACTATATTTTCTTGTATGTGAACATTTTTGTCTACAAGTCTTAATTGCTACTGTGAAATGTAGAAACAGAATAAACTGACAGTCATTTTTGGTCTAAGCACTTTTTTATGTTTGTTTGTTTGATTGACTATTTTTTGTTTGTTTTAAATGAATAATATTTTTGTGCTTGACTGACAAAAAAAGCTAGATTGATTGTCAGCTAAAATAAATAGCTGTAGACTAAATTGGCTCCTTAAATTAGGCATTTTCTGTATAGCAGGTTGGATTTACAAAACTGATGTTGATTCAAAAATGTTTGTTTGTTGGACTTCCACTCTAGTTAGTTAAGAAGCTGACTCAAACATTAATCTAAAACGTATCTAAAGTAACTGAGAACAACAGTAGTGTTGCTGTGAGTCAAAGGTGCCCTAAACATTGTTTCATGTCACTCTGGGTTTGATTAAGATTAAATAAAGGATTAAGAGTACTTGCATTAAATTTACAAGTCAACCCTACTACAACTTGCAGGAATTTGTGCTTGTAATTTACAAGGGCTGCTGTACCCAGGGGAATGTTTTTTTCCTCATTTCTTCCTTTCTAAATTGTGCAAGTGCTTTTTGTTGGTCCCTCGCCATTGTGAAACAGCAGGGAGGCACATGCAGCTCATTAGAGTTGAAATAAAAGGCCATGTTGAAACGTTAGTGCTCTCCTGTGTATGGTGAGAAGAGAATGACTCAAAGGTGAAAGACAGATTCAGCGATGCACTTTCATTACTTCCTCACTACCATCAAGATTCTCTCTATGTGCGGTTTAATCAGCAGATTAAATAAATCAGCAGTGATGTGAGAATTATTCAATGACTTCTTTTCTAACAGTATTTCTGTCATTTAAACGGGACACAAGATGGTTTTTAGCCTTTATAAATGTAAGTGATAAATACATTTGATCTGTCGATGTACTGTCCCACACTGATCCTTAAAGTCAGCATGAAACAGAAGTTGCGATAGTCTTTTCTTCCCTATATGAGTGAATCAGCTTCTCAAACAAGAAAAAATGTAGGGCGGGACTTGATTTTGTTCATCAGGAATTGATTGGATGGTTGTGCTGTGATCTCATGTGAGTGACAGGTTGCCCCGCCCTCACGCCAGTAAACACGTCATCAGAGAAGAGATCACCGCAAGAGGGAGGAAAAGTTATTTTGATTAATGATAATGAGGGCACGTTCTTTTTTTTTTTTTAAATAATGATGTGCATGGATAGTATAATAAATAGTATAATAAATGCTCCAGTATTTCATAAAAAAATAAGATTTGTCGATTTTGATTACATAGTGACTTTAACTGATTCTGAAAGAGCTCAATAGTCTACTATCTCTACTTGCTCAGGCCAATTACACCTTCTGTTGGGAGACTCTCTTTTCCCAGGAGAAATCCAGTCATTTCAATAGGAATCCATATGATCAGGAATTTTGCGTGAGGGCGAAAAGATTTACCACTAAAAAATTAACCTCTTTTTCTTTTCCCTCGAAATTTTGCTAATGTGATCGCACCGCCCTTTACCAATCAAATATTTATGGTTACTGAAATGTTGAATATGCAGTAAACATGTATTTATACATACAAAAATGTATATACTCATTTTTAGTATATTAAGTATATACTTTAAGATCCCCCAACCTTTTATTTTTTATTTCTCTGCCTGGCTGTCATTGTATTGTTGGGTACTGCTATTGCATTGCATCATGGGAACTTCATGACCTGTAATGCAATAAAAGTATATTAGCCTACTTAGAAATTCAGTCCAAGAAATCAGGGCGTTCTATTAGAAACGTCTGTTATATCAGCATGTGTATTTTGGACATCTTTAGTGTAGTCCAGGACTGTGCTGTCACATTCTTTGCTGGGAAAACTGTGCGAAGATAAATTGCCAAGGAATGCTAAATTTCATTAACTCCAGCAGAATCTAAAAATAACAGTATAAGGAATAGGTAAGCACAATGTAGTGTTTAAGGCATTTAAATGCACAATCCATCACAGCAACTGACAGACCATTTGTAGCACACCTTTAAACAAACAATGCAAACTTGCAAACAGCCATGTGGTCTGAAGCAAAAATCTTATTCCTGGCTTCAGATGTTCTTTCTGTTTAAACTAACACATACACATTTTGTTATAGGCCTACTGGTTGAAACTCTCTGCACATCCTGAGAGCAATCAATAATAAGTGGTCAAAATATTTTAAAAAATGTAGCCTACACATTTTCTGTGGAAGTCTCAGGACCAAAAAATGTTTGTCCATCGTGCCGAATGCAATGATAGAATGTCCTATACCTGACTGTCAACCAATGTATTTCCATACCTCCGTGCAACCTGCTTGTGCAGACATCACAAGTCATCAGCATGTTCCAGAAGAGTTGTAGACAGACAGTCACCGAGCACCACAAACAAACAACAGCCACCTTTTACAGTTGCTCCTGAACCAAAACAACAAGCTTATGCTACGTTCACGCCATATCGTAATTACCCTAATTAAGAGATGTCAACCTTTGACATTCTTCTCTGTAGCTGTTCACGTCCTCATTTCTATGGCAACACTATCAACGGTGAAATGAATCTGCAGCAGTCAGGTGGAACAAGTCAGAGTCATTTACGTTCATTATTATTGTATGTGCTTTGAGACATGAGGTAATATAACACCTCTCGTGACGCTTTGCAGACTCTGCTCTGGCTGTGTGCGTTCATGTTTTAGAGGAGGCGTGGCTTCGGAGATGCTCTGAAGGGAGGGTGGGATCTTTGCTTTCAATACTAGCTTGCTATTGCTAGCCTCTTGAAATTTGAAATTGCCTACCCTGCCTTTAATACTTGTTAAATATGAAGGTGAACACCGATGCCAAATGCTCTTTGTTTTCAAATGCTCAAACTTATTCATGGAGGCAATGGAGGCATAGTTTATAGGAAGCCACATTAAATGCAAACTGCAAATCTATTTGGGGTATGTGGTGGTCTTATCTGCGAGTGATATGCAGCTCTATATGTGCCAAAAGTTTGCTCATTAAAATAACACATCTTAGAGGCTTCTAATGCCAATTATGGATTTGTGACTTTTTTTCCTTCTCTCTCCGCCCGACATATTTTTATGATCATGAAAACAGAACTTACATTGCCAAGGATTCAACCAATTTTTACCTTGATCATAAAAGTTGTCAAAATATGGAAATGTAGAGCAACACAATTATAAGAACACCTTATATAAGGTAATTAGAGAAATAACCAGCTTATACTGCTTAAAAAAAACTCTCAGGGGAAATTATTTGTGTTCATGAATAAAACATCAGTTCAACCTTTTTTTTTTTTTTTTTTTTTTACAATTCAATCAACAAATAACAAAACAAGTTCACCTATGGGGCTATAAAATAGAGCTTATGGAAGATAAAAGCAGTGGCAAAATAAGTAATTCGGGAACCTCTTTAATATAATGCTGTCATTAGATCAAAAGGACATACATTTTTACACTGTTTAAACACCTTTAACATTACATCTCAAAATGTGTTACAGCTCAGTTGTTTTTCACTGTACTGTGATCACTTGAACAGCATTATAATCTTATAAAGTTATATAAATTATGATTCATACTTTGAAAGAATAACATATACCATGAGTGTAAGGTCTGTTGGCATTGCTATGGCAACACAATAGCCTTCCAGCTGTCATAGAGTAAGATTTCCAGACATGTGAATTGCTTATTTTGCAAATGCTGTGAAAGAATTATATAAATGACAAACCATGACACCATATTCTTTGTAGCTGACAGCAGGACAGAAGAACTGTTCACAGTTTCAATGCAAAATCCAACTAGCTGTGTATACTTTTCCATTTCATCTTAAATATTTTGTTATTTTTAGCTGATAGACTATTCATTTGCCAGAAGCATTGTGGAATAATATTATCTGAGCTGGTGAATAGCAAGGTGTGTAAAGCAACATGGCCACAAGTTGACCATCAAAACATATTGGAAGGTTACTGCAATATTTCTCTTTCCATTGCATGATTTAAGTTAATTAAAAGCTTTTCTGTGCTGCACTGTGCTGCTTTACATCATGATGTGTCTTTGGATAGGCATGTATATGCATTTTTTTTCAATCAAGCTCTCAGATGTATCTTTCTGTTCTTATTTTGAGAGACAACGCTACTGTTTTGGCCATGTTTTTGTGCAAACTGGTCACCTGACAGGTCTGCTTGTAAAGACCACTCTGTCTTTTACTACTTCAAGTTTCAAATAGTGCTTTAGGCCAGGAGCAAACTGGGGTCCAGGAACAAAAAAAAAAAAAAAAAATGTAAGATGTAAAATGTTAGAAATAAAAACCAAACAAAAAATATTCAAATTGTAATAATATTTTACAATATTACGTTTTTTTATTGTTTTTTAAGATCAAAAATCTTTTGCAATATTTTGACCTTAATTCAAAAGCTGTATTAAAGTTAATCTTCACACCTTCCACTGTCTTGTGTTAAGATAAGACCACTCTGTCCCTGAGCAGTTTCAGTTTTACTAAAAACAGGTCAGTAGCATCATATTCTGTGGATGCCTTTGCCACCTCTCCAGGGGTTCCATTGTAGGAGCAGGATGGATTACTAGTATAAAAAACTAAAAGAACTGGAGCTCAGTAAGTTCTTCTGGTTCTCTCTGGTGCTTTCCTCCTGTTAGCATGTGCAAGATGTTATTGTAAAGCCCATGTGGAACCATTTGATGGCTCCTGGTTTAATTCTCCCTGTGTGGACAGCATAATACTCACCAAACTGCTCTGATACTGGTCCTGGAAGAGTAATGACTGTCAACGTTGTATGTGTAAATCTGTTTAAAATATTTATGTGTTTTGACAATGTATAGTGTGTGTGTATCAGGAGGAGTGGGTGTATGGCAGGTGTTCAGAGATAATGATCATCAAATCCTCAAAGTACACTTCTGTTGGCATGTATATTAAACCCAGAGTTTACAGTCATAGTGTGTGTCATTATTGGACAAGAGTTTAATTGACAGTAAATCCAGCAATATAAAATCACATCTGGCTACCCCACTGTTTGATGCCAAAATCAGAGCTGAAATTAAAAGATTCTGAAAACACTCTTTGTTTGTTCTGATTGCTCTATACCTGACAAATAAACATGACATTTAGTAACTTACATTTTTGACAACATTGCAAATGACTGTCATTGAAAATTGTTCCACAGAATTAAAAATTGCGCATCTCAGAGCATCACACATTCTCAAATGAATCATTGTTTTTGACCGAAACGGTTGAATGAATGATTCAATGATACACAAAAGACAGTAGTCACTTGTCACCACCTACTGGCAAAGTTGGTATTGGATGACCTACATTTTAGACAAAATACTGGTCCACAAACAAAAATTGTTCCACAGTATTACTTATTGTAACGTAGGATGAAGTCCACTGGAGGCGAGCGTAGGTAGAACCCAAGTGCAGTTTTAATAACATCAATCCAAAATACAAACAGGAACATGAACAAAGACTTGACTTGACTTGACTTGACTTGACTTGACTTGACTGGACTTGACTGGACTGGACTGGACTGGACTGGACTTGGACTTGGACTTGGACTTGGACTTGGACTTGGACTTGACACGATCCTGACACTCACCAACAACGGGTTACATAAAACAAAGCTAGACAAGATAACAATGGAACATGAGGGCTATAAATACAAGAACTGAATGAACACATGACTGAGACAACCAATGGGGAAGTGACACAAGGAACATGAGAACCAATGACCAAACAGAACTGAAAACCACATGACTATAAACAACCAATGAGACTATGACACATGGACTAAGGGAGAACATGAGGAGCAAGGGAAACATGACACAAACAAGCAACATGAAACAAACTACAAAATAAAAGACATGAAATCAAAAACATGAACACAAACACCCGTGACACTTATGGAGTGCCGCGAGGGTCTGTTCTTGGGCCTCTGCTATTTCCAATATACATGGTGCCGCTTGGTAATATTATTAGAAAATACAGAATTAGTTTCTACTGTTTTGCTGATGATACTCGGTTATATATTTCATCATGACCAGAAAAACATCTCTACATTATCCAAGTTGACAGAGTGTGTTAAAGATAGTTGCTTACAAGTTGCTTACAAAAACAGTCTTCTTCCACCACCTCAGAAACATTTCTAAGCTACGGAACATGTTATCTGTTTCTGATGCAGAAAAGCTACATTGGATTACTGTAATGCATCCTTAACCCTCTGGAGTCTGAGGCTGATTTGGGGCTTGGAGAAGTTTTGACATGCCCTGACATTTGTGCTTTTTTCAGTTGTTCATAAACATATAAATGACAAAAGTGTCATTACACTGTATTCAGCACAAACTAGGCTACAATAATATGTGAGGAACATGTATGTACATGTTTGTATTTTTGAAGGAATAATGTTTATGCATGGTTATTGAAAAAACAAAAAACTTAAGTCACTGAAATAAGGCCAAAAAAAGTATATTAAATCTGTGTTCACAAGACTTTTGAGTATTGGAGGTTGTAGACTAGAGTTTTTGCTTCAGAATTATGTAAAATTCTGCCTACTCCTTCATATAAAACAATATATTGATTTAGTTTTTGTAAGACACTTTTTGTCAAGAAACACAGTATGCGTGGAGGCGTGAATCTGCATGAATAATGGGCCATTTACACCTGAGAAGACAAAAGAACCACATAATAATGACCTGAAATGACTTGCATATTAATGAGGCTTTTCAGTCAGGTAGGCTGTGAAAAAAAACCTCTGTAATAATGTCTCAGCTCATCATAAACAGCAATACTGTGAAATATTATTACAATTTAAAATAATGGTATTCTATTATATTCTTTAAAATAAAATGTATTTCTTTGATGCAAAGTGTCTGAACAATTATGTTACCTCTATGGCATTTCATATAGGCTTTTAGCTTAAAAGCATGCACATTTGGAGAAATATTGATGGATTCTTATGTCAATTTTCTGTACTGAGAAGTAATATTTATTGTCATCACTATGAGTGCTGGATACTGTTTTTTCAATTCATACTTGCAGCCGGAGGGCGCTCTCTGTACACCTTTAGGCCACAAATTCATATAAAGAAGAAAAGGAACTAGGAACTAACGGCATGTCTTCTAGAGATCACTAACCATTGCTTTAACATCCAAATAAACACTTTTCAAGACAATAAATACACGATTGAGACAATGTATTCATGTATTGCCTCTGAATTTGCGTCTGAATAGCGATCGCTCCGTGGGCGTGGCCGCATTAGCGGATAATGAGTTGAATCACAGACTTCTGACATGGCTCTCTTTTCATACAGATTACATAAACACAGAATGTTTGTTTTTGATTTGACTTGCACGATTTAAAACCTGACATTTCAACGTTTCTTTAGACGTAAGTGTCATTTTTTTTGTCATTAGTATTCATAAGTTACAGTTCATTTTCTGAGAACTATCAGATTGGAGTTCGTTCAGAGGGAGAGGAGAGATCACGCATCATGTTAGTTTTCTTTATTTCACAAAAAGCACAACATTGTGTTTTTACTCTGAGTGTACACAAATAAAAGAAGACATTCTATAGTTTCAATTGATATATTACTTATGTCTCTATGACAAGAAATGACGGAGTATTTTAAGTCTGTTTTGCTGCAATGTGAAAAAAATCCTGCAAAACGCGCCGCCGCGTTTTCAGACCTCAGGGAGTTAATAAACAAGCTACAGTTAGTTCAAAGTCAGAGGTGTAAAGGGTACCTGAAGACCATACTTGAGTAAAAGTACAGATACCTTATAGTGAAAATTACTTCATTACACGTTACAAGTCACCAATTCTAATACGACTTAAGTAAAAGTCTTAAAGTATCTGATTTTAACAGTACTTAAGTATTTTACTTGTGCTGAATGCGGGCTCAGATATGCACTAGTCCTCAACACCTGAGAGACATGCCAGTGAAAATAAGAAACAATTGATTTGAGATGAGAAATCATGTTTATTTTGAACACATCAATATTGCAATAAATCAAGGTCGACACAACCTTTTAAAGCTCTACAAACTCTTAAGTCTCAGTTAAGCTTAAGTGCAAAAAAAGGCTATACATAAACCAATATCCATCAAAAAGTTCTCGTCAATATAGTGGATAAATAAATTAATGTTAAGTAAAATTAAATAGTCAATGTCTACTTGCACTAGATGTGCTGGTTTCGGCCTCCTCACCGGCTGCAGTCATGACCTCATATCCTAAATCTAACACCTGCGATTCAGAAACTACCTGCTAGTGCACTCGCATTCACGTAAAGTAGCTTTATTGACAAATTTGGGTGAGTAAAGGCAAAACGTACAAGATATAGTACCTTCAATGCCCTTAGATGGCAATATCGCTTCTTTATATCAGAAACAAACTGCTGCAGAAAAAGTTAGGTGCCATGCAAAATGGAATTTGTAATTGCATTACTCATCGCAAATGTACTGGAGTAAAAAGTACATTTACTTTCTCAAATATGTAGTCAAGTAGAGAGTAAAAGTTGCTAATATCTTTGATACTCAGTACAATTACAAAGTAGCCAAAAAAGATACTTAAGTAAAGTAATGTTACAATACAGATGGCTCAGAGACAGAAGATCACAGTTAAGGTATACATTTGACACAAGCAGATGAATCGAACACAGGTGAGTGAAACAGACATTGTTAAAGTGACTGAGTGATGAATGAGTACTGATATGGTCCTTTATGAATTGCAGGTGGTTGTCCAAGGAAGATCGCTGGAGCAATGGAGAGCTGGGAGACTGGATACACTCACACACACGATGGAGACACACTAGGAGATCGGGAAGCACTGGAGACAGGTAAGTATCAACAGGAGTCCTTGAGGTAAGCATTCAGGAAGAGTCCTTGGTGCAAACGAGACCAGACAGTGAGTGAGTGTGTGTGAGTGTCTTTTATGTGCGGGCTGATTGCTGTGGTGATTGCGTGCAGGTGTGAGTGATCAGTACTCGGGAGAGGGAGTGCGTTGTGATTGGCTGATGTTGGAGCCTGGCATTTCTCCTGAGGGCCGTGGACCCCGACGTCGTGGTGATCTTCCTCTTCCACTAGGGGCAGGTCTGTTGGGATGAGCAGAGTGGAAGGTCTCTAGCAGGTTGGGATCGAGAATGTCATTGCGTGGTACCCATGAACGTTCCTCAGGCCATATCCTTCCCAATCTCCCAAGTACTCGAGCTGACCACCACGGCGCCGGGAGTCCAAAATCTCTCTCACCTCGTAGGCAGTACCATCGTCCAGTAGGAGTGGGAGGGGGGGTTCAGCTGCGTCCATGCCAGGCTCTGTGGAGGGAGAAACAGAGTGATGGTGAGGCTTAAGGAGTGACACATGTGATGTCAATGTGGAATGTGGGGTGTATGCGATACTCAGGTGGCAGCTGAAGTTTGTAGGTGACCGGGTTGATCTGCTCCAGGATGGTGAATGGGCCAATGAACCTGGGACCCAGCTTACGGCACGGCTGGCGCAGACAGATGTCCCTCGTAGACAGCCAGACCAACTGTCCAGGTTGATAGGCAGGTGCTATGGAGCGATGGAGGTCGGCTGTCAGTCTGCGCCGCCGGAGGGCATGTTGTAGCTGGTGATGTGCTGAGTCCCAGACCCTCTCGCTCTCTCGGAACCAGTAGTCTACTGTGGGGACGTTCGATGGTTCCCCATCCCAGGGGAACAGTGGGGGTTGGTAGCCGAGTATGCACTGGAAGGGTGTAAGACCGGTGGATGGTTGACGCAGGGAGTTCTGTGCGTACTTGGCCCCACCCAGATAATGGTTCCAAGAGTCCTGGTGGCCATGACAGAAGGTACGGAGGTAACGGCCGATCTCCTGGATCTTCCGTTCCGTCTGCCCGTTCGTCTGTGGGTGGTATCCAGATGACAGGCTAACGGCCACACCTAGGAGTGAGAAGAATGCCTTCCATACTCTTGAGTTGAACTGGGGTCCTCGGTCGGAGACGATGTCTTCAGGGATTCCAAAGTAGCGGAAGATGTGGTTGAACATCAGTTCAGCAATTTCCATAGCAGTTGGTAGTCCCTTCAAAAGAATCAGACAACAAGATTTAAAAATCTGTCTGTAGAAGTTGGCGAAGCCGAGGAAACGCTGAAGTTCCTTGACAGTGGTGGGAGTTGGCCAGTTCTTGATGGTGGCCACCTTCCCCTCATCCATCCGGATAACACTACTGTCGATGTTGTAACCAAGGAACTGCACTGAGGATTGATGGAATGAACATTTCTCGGCTTTGAGGAATAGATGGAATTCTCTCAGGCATTTCAGGACCTCTGCAACGTGGTGGCGATGGTCGGCCATGCTCCAGGAGTAAATCAGGATGTCGTCGATGTATACCAAGACGAACTTGTGGAGAAACTCCCGGAGCACCTTGTGGATGAAGTCTTGGAATATGGAGGGGACGTTAACAAGTCCATAGGGCATGACCAGTTATTCATAATGACCTGTGGGCGTGACAAAGGCGGTCTTCCACTTGTCCCCCTCACGTATCCGGATCAAGTTGTACGCGCTGTGGAGGTCCAACTTGGTGAAGACAGTGGCACCACGGAGATGTTCCAGGGCCGCTGGGATGAGAGGAAGGGGGTACAGGAACTTGACAGTGATGTTGTTGAGAGCTCTGTAATCTATACAAGGCTGAAATCTATACAAGGCTCTTTTTTGCCACAAAGAAGAAGCTAGAAGCAGCAGGGGAAGTTGATGGACGGATGTAGCCTTGAGCCAGGGCCTCCTCGATGTATTCCTCCATGGTCTTCTCCTCCGGGATGGACAGGGGATAAATTTTTCCCCTGGGCACTGACTCACCCGGAAGCAGATCCCATGGCTGGTGTGTAGGTAGCATGGAAGCTCTCGTTGGGCAGAAAACGTCACTGAAGGGGGCGTAACAACATGGAATATCCATAGAATGTTTCTCCAATGGACTTTCGATGGATGTAGCGCAGACAGGAAGATGGTCAGAACTAGGAGAACTTGGAACAGGGAATGCAGAGAAACAGTTTTTAAAACAGGTGTCGCCCCACTTCAGGACTTCTTCGGTCTTCCAGGAGAGGATGGGAATGTGCTGCTCCAACCACGGATGCCCTAGGATCACGTCAGTGTTGGATTCCTCCAGAACCAGCAACGAAATCTTCTCCACGTGAAGTACACCGATTTGAAGTAGTAGTGGACCGACACTCCGACTCACTTGACGTCGGCTTACAGGCTTCCAGTTATTGATTGGATCTGGTACGTTGTAGTCGTAGCCATGGTCTTGAGCTTGAGCTGACAGCAGAGGGTGCCAGAGATGAAATTGCCTGCTGACCCAGAGTCGAGGAGGGCGGTAACTGGAAGAGTAATATCAGCAGCAGTAAGCTTCACAACAGTGGTGAGTGGTTTCATCTTATTTATAGAAGGGAAGATGGCACTCACCATGGGACGAGGAGGACGAATGGGACATGCGGAGATTACATGTTCCGGAGCACCGCAATATAGACATAAGTTCTGGGTCAGCCTTCTCTGCCATTCGGCGGGTATCAGACGAGAAGAGTCCACTTGCATGGGTTCTTGAGCTGGTTCTGGAGGGCTGACGGAATCTGGCTGGCAGAGGATGGTGGTGAGCTTCGACTGGCCCTGGTGCTCTTCGAGACACGTTAACTCAAACAGCAAAGGAAGCTGACCCAAGGCCCGTGTTAATGCATGTTATTCGCAGTTATGTGTTGTGGCTGGGTTGTTATAGCTCTGCGTGACTCTCAATGTATTAGACCTAATTGAACGGAGGAATTTTGGTATTATTCTGTAGCCCGACGAGTAACTTTAACCGTTGTTCATGTGAACTCAAAGACAGCCATGATGATTTGTTTATAGACTATTTGTGGGTGGCTGTTTGTTGTTTCACCTATCAGTTTTTGTCGATAATGTTTAATAGGGTAAATCCTATATAATGCTTGAATAAAGCAAGTAGTGTACACAGTCATAGCTGTTATGTATTTTTGTAACTCATTGTAAGCGCACGACCCATTATAAGAAAAAATCAAGTGGGCTCCCCCAAAGTCCTCTGTATAGTTCGAACACTGCTTATCACCAAATAGTGCCATCTATTCACCACTACATTATAGACACAATAGTGTTACTTTAGATTTTTTACTCCGCAAATGTTTGTTCCATAGTAGAATTAACCGCCACGCATCTCCAAGAATCACACAGCAGTGTCGTTTTGTTCCCAAATAAATAATAGTTTTTGAATGGATTGGTTGCATGCATAATTCAATGACTCATTATAAACAAAAGAAATTTGAGGACTGTGTCTAACTGGTGTATACATTTCAACCCTATGACGTTTGTTTAGTGGTTCTAAAATCAGGATAACTGTAGATTAAATGATTTTGCATGATGACTAAAATGCAGTTTGTTACTCACACTCTCATCGTCACTCTGGTGTTCTCACTGATTTATTACCAACACTCTCTGTTCAGAGCAGACCCAGAAATGCATGTATCTGTGTAAACAGTGTAATTTCATTCTGCTAATGGATATTGGCAGTCTCTATTCTGGCACTAGTTAGATGTGCAGTTTCAGAAAAAAAAGAGATGATAAATCCCTTCAGACCAAATGAGATCTCATTCTCCTTTGTCTGTAGTCATTAGGAACAAAACCTAAAAATTAAAATGTCAAAATAATATTATTTGTTTGCGCTGCATTATCTGGCATGGCAAAACAGTGTTTTTCCATTTGAACAGCACACAGTTTAAACACCCCCCTTTTCAACACAGCTGTCTGGATTGAGTCCACTATGAGTCAATATGAAGTTATTTAGATATTTAAGGTCAATATTAGTTTTTGAAACACAAGTATAGCTGAACTACATGTCAGTGGGATCTGTGGTGGACTCTGGCGATTTAAAAAAGTAAATTCTACACCACTGCTCTCACATCCCTCCACTAGAGGGAGCGGCACACACATTTTGAGTGTTGCTTATTGAAGAAAAAGAGTGTGAAATATGAGTCTCAGTATATCTTTATGAAAACTGCCTGGGATACATTCCCATGCAGAGAATCCCTTCAATTTACTAAGAACAAACATGGGGCAATTATTGTTAATGATTTGTGTGTGAGTATTTATGTGTGTGTATGACTGGAGAGTTTGCATGAGACCCGACCCTGGCAAACAATATTGGCATGGCACCATTCGCTTTAATGGCATCCTTCCACTTTACAACATTGTGGGAGCCTTTTCTACAAGACGTTTTTGTTTCACTTGAATTTTCCCTCCATAACCGACTGTCAGTAGGTCACTGAGTTCAGTAGCTCCTAAAACACATTCCCAGAGCTTCTGTATTCACTACCAAAATGCCAAATGTGGTATTTGTTCAATTAGTTTTAAATTACAGCTGTAAACGATAAGCATTTTCATAAATGACAGCGCTTCTCTGGCTACATCTACATTAATCTGGTTACATTTGAAAATGGCTAGAAAATAGGCTACTAGTGTTTTCAAGCATTTTCCAAAAGTTGTTTGTCCACACTTAAATGAAAGCCAGCCCCAGCTGAAAGCCAGCCTATGCAGGTGTATTAGCTGGTTTAAGCATGACGTAGCTGGTCTTCCAGCCTGGCCAGCTGGTGTTCAGCTGGCTTTGGCTGGTTGGTCATTTGGACTTCCAGCCTGACCGGCTAAAGATGTGGTCAAAACCCCTTTAAACCTGCTAAATGACCAGCCTGGAAGACCAGCTATAATCAGTCGACAAGTTAAGGCTGGTTTTAGCTGGGTTTTTTCAGCAGGGTCCATACACATAAAACATAATAAAAGCTCACTGAGATAAATAAAAAATCACTGCAAAATAACCCAACACTTAATGGTGCTCCAGTCACACTCAAAATTCCATGGTCTAAAGCACAGGCACCCTCATGTTTTGCCACAGGAAGCAATTTTCTATAATCTTTGCAGAAATATAATATGAAGACTGTACAAAGTAAAATTTATATTTAACAACACAATAAAAATTAATATCAGGCACACCAATGCCGTATGTAGATATAGATACAATATGGTTAAAATATTCGTCAAAATATGACTAAACAACGTTTTTGAATCCCTCTGTTTTCAAAGTCCACACTTCAATGCAAATACGGAATTTTCAAATGTATCCACTTGGGACAGTTTCGCAGGACAAAAACGCTCAATGTGGACAGAAGGCCAAAATAGAGAAAAAGATGTGTTTTCAAATATAACCGGATATCCTCTAATCAGCTGATTCAGCTTTATTAATTTGCATTAGTGCCAGTTCTCCCCAAAGCAAACAGCTTGGCCCTCACTGACCGCAGAGCTTTGGGCGCCCAATAACTGGAGAGGTTGACTCAAGGTTCTGTGGAGTGTAAAGCATGATTGTGCGAGTGCATTTAAGTGTGCATGGAGTGAGATCACACACAACATGAGTAGTTGGCACAGAGCTATAAGCCCTGCACATCTGTAGGACACCACTCTTCGGAGATTTTAAGCTGCAAGGAAAACAACCAGACACATACGTATACACACACCTGCTTTGCTATTACCTCACCACCTCTGAAAGGGTTGGAGGTCACACCTGCGGGTGAATCGTGTAGGGAGGGGCTTTCAGTGGAAAAATCAGTGCTTTCAGTTTAAAACGCGGCATAAAACTACTAAATGAGGCAAAAGGCAGTTCGTGTACACTGAATATACACAACCTTGGATGTTAATGGATGTGAGAAATAGCGATTATCTAGAAGTTCAAAAAACAAGCAAAAAAAAAAAAAATGCATCAGCATACATGAGGAGACCTGGGATATTGAACTTTTTTTCTTTAAAGTATGTAATTACATAATTACATGTAATTACAAAGTATGTAATAACAAATACATAAAATTTGAGTCAGCTGGATTGTGATTCACGGTAAATGATTTAAATATTCATCAGCTGGAAAAAAAATCCTTCTGAAAGTTAGTCCAATGATTGTTTATCATCTGTAGCTGTTGTTTAGACGTTCCTGTTCTCACAGATTTGGAACTATTATTAAAACTTCATAGTTATAGTTATCATTAGATATCATCCTCAGTGTGAACTACCCTTTCCAGCCCTTCTCATCTGCTCAACCATGATATTTCAGTTTTTTTTTACATTAATAGTTTTGAGTATGATATATGTAAAATTAATCAAGAGAATCTTCTGATTCAGATGATATCAGTTCTGTCATTTAAAGGTGTCCTAGAACTTCTTTTTAAAAGATGTAATATAAGTCTAAGGTGTCCCCTGAATGTGTCTGTGAAGTTTCAGCTCAAAATACCCCATAGATTTTTTTTAATTCATTTTTTTATCTGCCTATTTTGGGGCATCATTAACTATGCACCGATATATAGGTTGCGGCCCCTTTAATTCTTGTGCGCCCCCTCCCCCGGAGCTCGCGCTTGCCTTGAACAGCATAAACACAGTTTACACAGCTAATATAACCCTCAAAATGGATCTTTACAAGATGTTCATCATGCATGCTGCTTGCATACATCGGATCATGTAAGTATAGTATTTATTTGGATGTATTAAATTTGATTCTGAATGAGTTTGAGGCTATGCTGCGTGGCTAAAGCTAACATTACACACTGTTTGAGAGATTTATAAAGAATGAAGTTGTGTTTATGCATTATACAGACTGCAAGTGTTTAAAAATGAAAATAGCGACGGCTCTCTTGTATCCGTGAATACAGTAAGAAACGATGGTAACTTTAACCACATTTAACAGTACATTAGCAACATGCTAACGAAACATTTAGAAAGACAATTCATAAATATCACTAAAAATATCATGTTATCATGGATCATGTCAGTTATTATTGCTCCATCTGCCATTTTTCGCTATTGTTCTTGCTTGCTTACCTAGTCTGATGATTCAGCTGTGCACAGATCCAGACGTTTTGCCTTTGTATAATGGCTTGATCATGGGCTGGCATATGCAAATATTGGGGGCGTACACCCCGACTGTTATGTAACAGTCGGTGTTATGTTGAGATTCGCCTGTTCTTCGGAGGTCTTTTAAACAAATGAGATTTATATAAGAAGGAGGAAACAATGGAGTTTGAAACTCAGTGTATGTCTTTTCCATGTACTGAACTCTTGTTATTCAACTATGCCAATATAAATTCAATATTTAATTCTAGGGCACCTTTAACATACATTAAAGGATTAGTTCACTTCAAAATGAAAATTACCCCAAGCTTTACTCACCCTCAAGCCATCCTAGGTGTATATGACTTTCTTCTTTCTGACGAACACAATCAGAGTTATATTAGTAAATAATCTGATGCATCTAAGCTTTATAACGGCAGTGAACGGGTCCAATGAGTATGAAGCTCAAGAAAGTGCATCCATCCATCATAAACATACTCCACATGGCTCCGGGGAGTTAATAAAGGCCTTCTGAAGTGAAGCGATGTGTTTGTGTAAGAAAAATATCTATATTTAACAAGTTACAAAGTAAAATATTTCCGCCAGACCGCATTCTGTATTCAACTTATGAAGAAAGTGTAAATCTCTCGTAGTTCAAAATGCTTATGCTACGTCCTACGACTTCTGTATTCAAATTACGAAATTACGAATTGCTTTTATCATAGTTTTTTTTTTTTTTTAAGTCTAGGTTAGCAATCATGTATGGTAGTGATTTCAACCATCTACCTAACACCCTGTGTTACAAGCATCTGTCTTCTCAACTGTTATATTACTGTTGTAAACTGTTGAAAAGATGTGTTGCAACACCATGAGCTGTTGGTGATTTTCTTTGAACTGCATTTTGAAAAGAATCATTTTATGCCAGTTTAATGGACTAACAGAAGGTAATTATTCAAACATTTCATTTGACACACAACGTTTAAAATACACATCTGTTTATATCTTTGTGAAGTTTCCCATTTTTCACCAGCTTTATGCTTAAGATTATAGGCTACACTACGTGCCCCATTGTAGTGGCAAATGGGTTTGTAAGGGTTGTATACAAAAGCCCTGCGTGTGTTTACCACTGGATGTCAACATTAGATGAATAACTTCCTGTGTGAGTCTGCACTTAAACCACCCAGATCGAGTCCATGCAACTTCACTAAAGACACATCTCTTCAGACTGTGATAGAGATTGTACGAGGCTTGTATTGGATACAGTGACCCGCTAACTTGCCAGTTCTGATGGAACACAGTGGAAAGTATGTCAGAAGAGTTTCACAGTCTGGCTCCCAGAGCTGCTGTGATATTGAGACTGAAATAAGGTGTCCAAGTGGAGCTGTTTGGATTAAGCCACTCTCTAATGTTTCTCTTTCTCTGTCTCTCACACCCTCTTTCCTTTCTCTCTCCCCACTCTCTCTCTCTCTCTAGCTTTTTCTCGTGTTTCATTTCATTAATCATGCTAAAGTGCTTCAGTCTGGACAAGTGCTGGATTTTGATGCTATACGACTTTAAATGTTTACTGGTTCCATCTCCATCTTGTGTTTGTGTGTGTGTGTGTGTGTGTGTGTGTGTGATTTTAGCCTGTTGGGAATGTAAGCTGTAAGAGAAATGTGTAATAAAAAACAAGTATAGAAGATGATCTGGTAGCATTGATCCAACATGATACCAAAGAATTAGCAGGTTATCCCTTCGTTTCTATATCAGTATATTTTCCCTTCCGAGGTATCACTTAGTTTTCAGTTCAATTTATTTGTATAGTGCTTTTTACAAATACACAGCATGGTTCATGGGTTGTCTGTCATTTATGCAAATTTTAAGAAAATTGACTGATAATTCAATGTGCTTTCAATAATTTGGCCAAATATATTTGTATCCTCCCATGTATCCTGTATATTTGGGGGAGTATATATGCCATAATACAGACACATCCTCATGTCACTTGAAACTAATGTTTGGTGATCATTGATCACTGGCTGTCAAGTTCAGTTGCAGTTTTGGTTTATTAAAAAATATTTGAATGTGGATCCATTTGCATTGAGACAAATTCATTGTACATATAAAATAAATCAGCATTAAAGCTGCAGTCCGTAACTTTGCCTCTTTGTCGCCATCTCTGTTTGAAACCTGCAATTGCAGTTATTTGCGGAATTATCATCTTTTCGTGGTTTGTGCATCGGCACGGTTCAGCACAGATGAATCTAAGGTTTTCTGTCAGTCACCACACTGGTGTGGATACTGTACTTCAGAATCACAGATTCTCAGCTTGGAAGTATGACCAAAATAAGAGTTTTCAAATGGAAAATGCCATCTGAACAAGTAAGTAACATCTGTCACTTTTGTTCTGACCAACTGAGAAAAAAAGCATTACAATATCGCGCTGCCAGTGGTGATCAAATCTAATGATCTCTTAGCTTGGATCACGTCAAGCCGTGCTAATTATTATTATTTGTTATACTTTGTTCTCAAATTGTTAAAGGTGCTCTAAGCGATCCTGAGCGGAGTAACTTCCTGTTGACGTTCGAAGTGTTGTCAAACAAAACAGAGGCTAGCTAGACCCTCCCTCCGCCTCCGCCTCCACCTCCACCTCCTCCTCCTCCTCCCCTCCCATCCGTGCTTCCTGAAACAGTCATGAACGCGCATTTAAAATCATTCTTGTCGGTTATTGGCTGGAGCATGTTTATTATGATTTGTGGTCCAGGCTGCACCAGGTAGTTTTTGTTGCCGTTTTTTTACAGTGTGTTCAGGGGACAGGCAGCTAGCGGATAGTGAGGAGATGTTTGCTGTATGTGACAAAAAATGTTTTGGCCTAAAAACACATGACACCGCTTAGAGGACCTTTAATGTTAACAACATCAGCATTGTGTAAATATGTGCATTTAGCATGTATTAGCATTACCTGTAGATTTCAATTTCTGTAGCCACTCTGCAGTCCAAAGTCATTTGCTTTGAATCTCCAGATGTCACTGATGACTGTCATTTGGACCTTTCTGGATTACAATCTGCAATCAAAATGATAAGTTTAATTATTCCAGCTGCTGTGAGAAAAGGCTATAAATGATTTGCTACCATCCTCACAGGCCATATAGCCTTTATGTAAACAGACGTGACGTAATGGCGTAATGACACAAAGATGAACGGTTGCATGCTTGAATTTCCGGCGGAAACCCACCAGTACCGATTTTATTAGAAAACATTATTACAAGCTTACCGTTGTGAATCGGGCTAAGGTAAAGGGATAGTTTACTGGCTGGTTATATAATTACTTAAAAATTGATTTTGGATTATTTTTACCAAAAAAAAAAAAAAGTTACGGACTGCAGTTTTAATGAAGAAAGAAAATTGTTTGGCTTAATAAAAATGTAGTAACTTCTTCCTCTTAAACAACTATATATATATATATATATATATATATATATAGAGAGAGAGAGAGAGAGAGAGAGAGAGAGAGAGAGAGAGAGGGTGAATTCAGGTTGATTGGGACACTTTTTCCAAGTCATCTCAATGGCCAAAATTGTCCCAATCACCCTGAATTCACCCAATTGTATATATGTATATATGCTTGAGGCACTTGGTAAATATATTCTCCCTGAAGACTGATTTTAGAAGAGCTTATTTCATGATTTATTGTACACAAGACCAGTGCTTTGATTACCATCAATATCAGCTGTAATTTCAGGAGGTTTTGTATGCAATCACTTTTCATTGTTCTACACAGTCAATGCCAAATGTAAAGCAGATCGCCATGGATCTCTGTAGTCCCAAAATCAGGTTCCCCTGCAGTGAGGCAGTCTGAGATGTCTGATAGCACACCATCTAATGTTTCATTTCTTTCTTGAGACACAAAAGCTTTGGAGTTGATTTATATTGTTACTTATTTGAATTTTATTTATTTTTTTGTCAGTTCAGAGAAGTGGGTGCTTTGAGAATAAACCAGTGTTCTTGATTTATGTTAGACTCCCACAGCTCACCTGTGAGTGATTTGCTATAGCGCCATGAGAGGCCACAGATTTAGCCTTGCATTTGCAAGTAACCCAAGGTAACCTCTGTCACTCATACAAGATTTTAACTTTTCCAATAAGTCAGCAGGTCCAGTAGTAGAATTTTTTTATAAGTAGCGGTGTACCAAAGCAGTATGTTTTGTCATTCAAGCATCAATACTAAATAAGGAATCTCATACATACATACATATTCAACATTGGGAAGTCGATTGTAGGGAAAAGGTTTGTTTGGACAGGTCCAGTGCCCCACCCCCTTCCCCACTACACCCAATTTCAAACCAAAAAGATATCGCCTATTTAAATAGCTTCAATTCCATAACAAGAAATATCAAGACAAGCAGTGATAAATGTATAAAGGTACATCAAGTCTGTGGTAGTCTTTGCAGTTGTAATGGGACTACCTGCCTGCCAAATAAAAATCACAACCAAGGACTTGCAGTAATAATATTGATGTTATTGTATCAGTTCTTGGCGCCCAGCGTTTCACTCTGTCATTCACTGTCCATTTCTTTCTGTCTCCCTCAAATTTGTGTCTTATGGCCCTTGTTAAACTCCAGCACATGTGCACGTGTCCCTGTCTATACTGAATAGTAGGGCATTTCTCATTTCTTGTGTATCACTCTCTCTCTCTTTCTTATTCTTTGTTGTTCTCTCTGCCCTCTCTCATCTCTAATGCAGAACAGGCACCTGGCTTCCCCTGGGCAGATCAATACTCTACTCATAATGTTTCCCATGATGCAAGACCATTAATTAAAGCATCTAATCAAATAATTGTGCGCAAATGCTTGTTATGAACTCTACATAATAATTTATCACACATGTTGAGATATTGCTTTGCTGCTCCTGCTCCTCTATAGGTGACATCACTATCCTTTCCTTCTGCATGGTCCTGTATATTTAAAAAGTAGTCACTAGGTTGAAGATGCTTTAACTAATTTATAGAATATTACAAATATGAAAACAATCCCTGTATAACAAGCTAAGGTTTAGTGTTTTGCACAATGGTTTATAGAAAAAAAGTGTTTTGAATACACTTACTCAGTGATGAGAATGTTTTTAATTCCTGCCTTGAAGGAGCTGTAAGTAGAATTTGAACTACGCTGTTGGACATTGTTGATAATTGATAGCAACCCAAACAAACATACCCCTCTCTTCATTGCTCCGCCTCCAAAACTCACACTCACACAATCCTAACCACACTGCTCCGAGTTGATCTCGAACCCCAGCCCAATTGCTGCTGGCATGTGAGACGAATGCATTATCAATGACACTAAGCACCTCATTCTCTAGCAGTCATCAGTGTGCAGTGGTTTAACTGCAAAACTCTCACTATCTGGCCACTGTTACACACGCAATGCAAGTGGATGTCTGTTTATCACAGCTGACGCGCAACAAAATGCTTCATGGAAAATAAAGCGCAGTTCATGAAGCGAACGACAAGGAAGCACAAAAATGAACATACAGTACACAAGAGTAAAGTGTTCGTTGTTAGTCGCAAACAGCACAGCAGCTCCAGACAATCAAAACAGTATTACTCACATGAGCGGGACCAAAGCAGCCTCCGCGTCTGTTTTCAGGCCTTACCACTTAGCTCTCTCCAGCACTATAAGGCATTTATTATATTAACGCGTTTCCTAAAGCGCTTTGCCCTGGCATAAACCTTCATTCCAGTGATATTCTTTTGAGCTCTTTGTATTGTGTCCCATTTCTCGTTCTGCATTTTTTTTTTCTTATTTTCAAATATCCCTCTTGTTCATTCTGTCTCCTTGACCGTCATACGCCCCCTAATGCTGATTGGTTAGACATTTGTTGTTGGTATTTGAAATACTACTGATTCCCCCTTTAAAATTATTTTTATATTTTATTTCAGGGGCATAAAGTAAAAAAAAAAGCCAGGGTGATACAATAGCCCTCGTATCATATTGTAGAAAAAAATCTTAGAAGAAAATAATATTTTTAAAAAATTCTTTAATGTGCTTCAAAGAATTTTGTCAGCAAAATCAAAGTCATGTGGTCCAACCAACATGCTAAAACATGTTTAAAACTAAACATAAAACAGGAAATTACATCATAGAGAGAACCCCTACTGTCCCTTATGACTGTGTGTCAAGGTTAATAAGTCTTAAAGACAGGGTATAGGCAATTGTTTTATAAACAATTTTTGTTAAACTGTTTGAAACTGTCCTGATAGAAATGAATAAAAGTGGTCTAAATATAAAAAAAAAATGTACATATATCTTCTGTTGAAAAATTTCAGTCCTACCTGCCTGTCAACATATGTATTTCCATAACTCTGTGCACCCTGCTCTTGCAGGCATCATCAGTGCATTCCATATGGCTATAAGAGTTATAGACAGACAGTCACCAAGCACCACAAATAAACAGCAGCCAGTAAACAGTTCCTCCTGAACCAAAACAACAAGCTTATGCTATGTTCACACCACGTCATAACTGTAATTACGAGGTGGCAACCCGTGACATTGTTCACAAGGGACTATCAATGCTGAAATGAATCTGCAGCAGTCAGGTGGTACTAGGGAGTGCTCTGTAAGTTGTTTACAATCATTATTATTGTAATGTTTGGTGCTTTGAGATATGAGGTAATTTAACATCCTCTCATGAAGCTCTCACGAAGCAAATTCTGCTTTGGTTGTGCACGTTTATGTGTTTTGGAGGAGCCGTGGCTTTGGAGATGATCTAAAGGAAGGGTGGCATCTCATGCTTTCAAAGTTAGCTTGCTATTGCTAGCCTCTCTGAAATTGCCTACCCTACCTTTATCATCAGCAAAGTTATGCCTGGTTCAGATTACACAATATTTTTGTTGGTCAAGATAGTCGCTGTGTCAGATTATGCGATTTTGTTTCCTTAAATCTTGTCATGTTGTGGACAAGAAATATGTCAGACTACATGTTGCTACCCGACCATTCATCGCGTGCCATATTAATGTAACGGACGTAGGCCGGTAAAAGCTGTGCGTGTAAACCTCACTCCCCTGATCTCAAGAGGTGCTCTAGTGACTGACACTAGAGACTGCGGTCTTTAGCCTCCTTGTTAGAGTGTCCAACTCGCATGCAGACAAACCCGGGTTTGCGTCCTGCTTGGAGCGGGTGGTGCGAACTGGAGTGGCTACATTGGTACCGTGACCCGGATGGGAGTGAGGTTTAGGGGGTGAGTGTAACGGACGTAGGCTGGTAAGAGCTGTGCGTGTAAACCTCACTCCCCTAATCTCAAGAGGTGCTCTAGTGACTGATGCTATAGACTGCAGTCTTTAGCCTCCTTGTTAGAGTGCCCACTTCCCATGCGGACAGGTCCGGGTTTGCGTCCCGCTTGGAGCGGACGGTGCGAACTGGAGGGGCTACATTGGTACCGTGACCCGGATGGGAGTGAGGTTTAGGGGGTGAGTGTAACGGACGTAGGCCTGTAAGAGCTGTGCATGTAAACCTCACTCCCTTAATCTCAAGAGTTGCTCTAGTGACTGACGCTAGAGACTGCAGTCTTTAGCCTCCTTGTTAGAGTGCCCACTTCCCATGCGGACAGGCCCAGGTTTGCGTCCCGCTTGGAGCAGGCAGTGCGAACTGGAGGGGCTACATTAGTACCGTGACCCAGATGGGAGTGAGGTTTAGGGGGTGAGTGTAACGGACGTAGGCTGGTAAGAGCTGTGCGTGTAAACCTCACTCCCCTAATCTCAAGAGGTGCTCTAGTGACTGACGCTAGAGACTGCAGTCTTTAGCCTCCTTGTTAGAGTGCCCACTTCCCATGCGGACAGGCCCAGGTTTGCGTCCCGCTTGGAGCAGGCAGTGCGAACTGGAGTGGCTACATTGGTACCGTGACCCAGATGGGAGTGAGGTTTAGGGGGTGAGTGTAACGGACGTAGGCTGGTAAGAGCTGTGCGTGTAAACCTCACTCCCCTAATCTCAAGAGGTGCTCTAGTGACTGATGCTATAGACTGCAGTCTTTAGCCTCCTTGTTAGAGTGCCCACTTCCCATGCGGACAGGCCCGGGTTTGCGTCCCACTTGGAGCGGACGGTGCGAACTGGAGGGGCTACATTGGTACCGTGACCCGGATGGGAGTGAGGTTTAGGGGGTGAGTGTAACGGACGTAGGCCTGTAAGAGCTGTGCATGTAAACCTCACTCCCTTAATCTCAAGAGTTGCTCTAGTGACTGACGCTAGAGACTGCAGTCTTTAGCCTCCTTGTTAGAGTGCCCACTTCCCATGCGGACAGGCCCAGGTTTGCGTCCCGCTTGGAGCAGGCAGTGCGAACTGGAGGGGCTACATTAGTACCGTGACCCAGATGGGAGTGAGGTTTAGGGGGGGTGAGTGTAATGGACGTAGGCCGGTAAGAGCTGTGTGTGTAAACCTCACTCCCCTGATTTCAAGAGGCGCTCTAGAGTCTGACGTTAGAGACTACGGTCTTTAGCCTCCTTGTTTGAGTGCCCACCTCCCATGCAGGCAGGCCCGGGTTTGCGTCCCACTTGGAGCGGGCAGTGAGAACTGAAGGGGCTACATTGGTACCGTGACCCGGATGGGAGCGAGGTTTAGGGTGTGAGTGTAACGGACGTAGGCCTTTAAGAGCTGTGCATGTAAACCTCACTCCCCTAATCTCAAGAGGTGCTATAGCGACTGACGCTAGAGACTGCAGTCTTTAGTCTCCTTGTTAGAGTGCCCACTTCCCATGCAGACAGGCACGGGTTTGCGTCCCGCTTGGAGCGGGTGGCGTGAATTGGAGGGGCTACATTGGTACCGTGACCCAGATGGGAGTGAGGATTAGGGGGGGTGAGTGTAATGGACGTAGGCCGGTAAGAGCTGTGTGTGTAAACCTCATTCCCCTGATTTCAAGAAGTGCTCTAGTTAGTGACTGACACTAGAGACTGCAGTCTTTAGCCTCCTTGTTAGAGTGCCCACTTCCCATGCGGACAGGCCCAGGTTTGCGTCCCGCTTGGAGCAGGCAGTGCGAACTGGAGGGGCTACATTGGTACCGTGACCTGGATGGGAGCGAGGTTTAGGGTGTGAGTGTAACGGACGTAGGCCTTTAAGAGCTGTGCATATAAACCTCACTCCCCTGATCTCAAGAGGTGCTATATCGACTGACGCTAGAGACTGCAGTCTTTAGTCTCCTTGTTAGAGTGCCCACTTCCCATGCAGACAGGCCCGGGTTTGCGTCCCGCTTGGAGCGGGCGGCGCGAATTGGAGGGGCTACATTGGTACCGTGACCCAGATGGGAGTGAGGATTAGGGGAGGTGAGTGTAATGGACGTAGGCCGGTAAGAGCTGTGTGTGTAAACCTCACTCCCCTGATTTCAAGAGGTGCTCTAGTGACTGACACTAGAGACTGCAGTCTTTAGTCTCCTTGTTAGAGTGCCCACTTCCCATGCAGACAGGCCTGGGTTTGCGTCCCGCTTGGAGCGGACGGCGCGAATTGGAGGGGCTACATTGGTACCGTGACCCGGATGGGAGTAAGGTTTAGGGGGGGTGAGTGTAACAGACGTAGGCCAGTTCACGAGTTCACACTTACAAATAAGTCAGGTAAATAAATTGGTAAACGTATTTGGCGTGCTGTCCGGGGAGAGGGCTCCGAGCTCTGTAATCGCCCCCCCCCCCCCCCCCCCCCCCCCCCCCCCCCCACTTTTAGATTATATGAAGTAACCCAGAGAGTGTGAGGAGACGGGGTGGTGGAGGGATTCTGGAAACTGTTGAGGATCCTTGGGTGAGTTTTGACTGTGATTATATACAGGCCTGAACTCATGCCGATTGGGTAGATACGTTGATTACAGATTGTTGACAGCTGGTTGAGATGACGTAATCATTAAGATGACGTAATGATTGGGTAGCTTATTTGACTTGTTCCTCCTGAACTACGTTAATGAAACATAATTAAGAGCTGTGCGTGTAAACCTTCACTCCCCTAATCTCAAGAGGCGCTCTAGCGACTGACGCTAGAGACTGTGGTCTTTAGCCTCCTTGTTAGAGTGCCCACACTTGGAGCAGGCAGTACGAACTGGAGGGGCTACATTTAACCGCGTACGTGCTGTCATCGAGAAGGTACTATAGACTGACAGAAGGTAACATAAACAAACAATGGTTAGCAGCGTGTTTTGCTGTGTTTTTTCGTCAGAAAAGTCCAAATGTGGACACATATCTGGATTGCATGGATATTTGGATTTCCTCCAAAGAGAATTGAGGTAATATATGTTTTATTTACCTATTTTCACTCTGTCGCGGTAATTTAGTCCCTTGAGGAAACATCATAAATGCAAGAGTATTGTTGCCATAGCTCCACAAACATTTCCTCCATTGTAAATTCCACCTAGCAGGAACGATGCCATTGTCTCTCTTTCGTTTCGGCATATTTGAAAGCATTTCGGAAGGCGCTTCTGTGCTTCTATTGGCCAGTGTCACACATGTGACGGAACTTGTCGTGGACGACCCAGAAAAAATTAAACATGCTAATCTTTCTGTCGTGATGTCTTGAAGCATCGCAGACACGGCATTGGTTGTCGTCCACTATGACACACGAGCTGAAACAATTGAATCTTGCGTCCCGACGCCCATTGTCGTTTATGAATCCCCATGACACCCTACGTCAAGCAAACTGTGGCAAAATCGGGCAAAAATGGAGTAGTCTGAACTATTAATTAAGGTTCTGAAATGGCATGTAGTGCAACTCTCAAAAACAATGATATTTATGAATTAACAATTCATTATATTTTTAACAATACTTTTTTTATTTTTAATAGTATATTTATAATAATATATATATTTATAATAGTAGTATATAATAGCATATTTACATTTTTTAAATATTGTAATAACACAACCCACATGGAAAGAACCTATATGTGGATATATGCGCATATATGAAACCTATATGCAGTGTATATGTACATATATGCTGCATATATGCACATATATGATAATATATATGCTGCATATATGCGCATATATACTGCATATATGCTATATATATGCTGCATATATGCGTATATATACTGCATATATGCTATATATATGCTGCATATATGCGTATATATACTGCATATATGTGTATATATGCCACATATAGGCAAAATTGAGGTGCATATATGTGCATATACAGGAAATATAGGTCTCCTGTATTGCTTCTTCATATCCATATATATGCCCTATACATACAAGATATGTCTTCTATATAGCTAATGGCAGGATCTGGTCATTTTGTAGCTCATATCTCATTTTTGACTGTCATACATGATGCCTCCCACATGGAAAAAACCTATATAAACATATATGTTTCAATATAGGTTTTGATATAGGTTTTTAATATATGTGACATATATAAAATTGGCCGTTTTCCTATATTATATGTACATATATGTACATATATGTGTACATATATGTGTGTGTGCATATATGTACATATATGTACATATAATATAGGAAAACGGCCAATTTTATATATGTCACATATATGTAAAACCTATATCAAAACCTATATTGAAACATATATGTTTATATAGGTTTTTTCCATGTGGGAAATACATTCATGACGTACATGTCATGACATTTTTTAAAGCTCTTTTATAAATCAATGACTCATATATTTTTAGCTCAGGCAGATAGACCAGAAAATTAATTTAGTTGTACAAAAGATCCTTCTGTGTATTTGTTTGTTTTGATTTTGCTTTACAAGCTGTGACCTCTGTGAGAGGACAAGTCCAGGATGCATATTCTCCCCAGCCTCTGCCAACAATGCAAATACTGTACACCAGCATATGATGGCCAGAGGTGGGTGGAAAGGTGGCGGTTTATGTACAAGGTCTCTGGCAGCTCCAGCTCCCTCATTCCTTCTGTCCCACAAACAGAGAGGCCGTGTGTGACCCCTGCAATAACGGATCTGTGTCTGCACACTCCCAGTTACCTCATGCTCAACTAGCTAGAGAGGAAAAGAGACTGTGACAGTTTGAAGTGATTCTGTATGTCACAAAAAAGACCATCATTTTGACATAATTTATGTTTAATTTGTTGAGCTCATCAGGTCCATATTCCACTCTAAAATAAAAGCATCTGCTAAATGCAAAAGTAAATTGTAAAATATGGCAAGCAACAATAATAAAGTACAGAAAAAATAATAAAGTACAGTTCCAGATGTACAGTTACATTGGTGAATTAAGTGATCTGGACTCTGTGAAACTCTTTTAATCACTTTGAAACTAACATCATCTAAACAACTTGTAAACCAGGTGATAAGGGTGTTTGGTTATTCAGAACATAAATCAGAGAGAGTTTTCAGAAGATGTTGTTGTTAGGCTATACGACTGATTGCACTTTAAAACAGCTTCGGCAAACATGTGAGCATACATGCATGTGTAGGTGTAAACAGCAGAAATAATTGGATCTCTGTTCCTTCATTTGACGCTGACCTTCTTCACCCTTTGCTAATGACACATCTGAAAAAGTACCTCATGTTCAGATGATTATGAAATCACTTCAAAGGAAAACTTTGATGAACATTTGGACTTAAAAAAAACCTCTGAAAACTGACACTTAAAAGAGGCTAAATAAATATATAAAAGCCTCAAAGAAAATACTAATATATTACTAAAATTAAAACATTCTGAATTATTTAATGGTGTGCATTATTCCAATGAAAAATAAAATGTTTGGCTTTGTAATGTTTAATCAGAGTTTATACTTCTTCTGAAAGGACTTTGTATTGAAATAACATCTATTGGATAATTTCCACAAATTTCCACTTTACACAATGGCCACTTAATCCCACTCTACGGAAATTGACTTCAAAAATTAAATATTTAATATAAATTGTTGCTGATTTAATTTACATGTTCCCATAAATGAACTTCATACAGTATATTTCTTCTAATTATGTGTAAAGGAATGCTTGTTACAACTGCCAATTAATCAAAACTAAATTACAGCCAACCATTATAGGCTTTAAGATTTTACATGATAAAATACAAATTCAGTGATCACACACTCAAAGTTAACTGTCATTTCAGGAAATACAGTAAACTCGATCACCAATCCCATAAAGAAAGCAGGCACTATTGTGCAGTTCAGGCTCTAATATGCCATATGTGTTCTCCCTCCTTAGAACTTGTGTTTATTTAGTTTTATGTAGTATAAATCTTTGCTGGTCTTGGTAATCAGTCTTATTACATATATTGCTTTAGGTCCAGCATGAACAAATGTGAAAACTACGAGAAAGTCATCTGTTACTGAGTTTTCTCTCCCTGGCCACCTCAGACACTGTATCACCACTCTACTTGACAGCAACGTTCTGTCTGCGCTCTCTCAGGACATCTGTTTTGAATTTTCCATTTGCCAAAAGTGCAATTAGCCTGCATTTGACTGGTATTACTGTCTGTGCATGGAGAAAGAATACTTGAAGGATGTATTCAATGTACAGTGTAATAGAAACATGATTAATCCCGATCAATGAATCATTTCTCAAAATTCAGACTGTTGTTGGATTTTCAGGGAAATGTCAAATAGTTTGAACAAGAAAGACCTTTTATTTTAGAGTCTTTTGTGTTCTGATGCAAGGATCAAACCAATAATTATTTTTGTTTTGTCAGTTTGTAAACTTTTTTAATTCTTGCAACACTACTATTATTTTAACTCCGCTGGAAAGAATAAGTAAGGTTTTTTTTTTTTTTTTTTGGAGGAACCATGATCTATGGAAGCCCGTTTCCGCCACTAAATAAAAAAATAAAAACAGTAATTGTGACTTTTTATCTCAGAATTCTGACTTTTTATCTCGCAATTGCCAGTTTATATCTCACAATTCTGACTTTTTTTCTCACAATTGCGTGATATAAAGTCACAATTCTGAGATATAAACTCGCAACTGCATGATATAAAGTCACAATTATGAGATATAACTCACAATTGTGAGAAAAAAAAGTTTCACACAATTTTGAGTTTATATCAGAATTCTGACTTTATATCACACAATTTTGAGTTTATATCAGAATTCTGACTTTATATCACACAATTTTGAGTTTATTTCTCAGAATTCTGACTTTTTTTCTCACAATTGCGAGTTTTAAAGTCACAGTTCTGAGATATAAACTTGCAATTGCGTGATATAAAGTCAGAATTGCAAGAAATAAACTCACAATTGCGTGATATAAAGTCAGAATTCTGAGATATAAACTCACAATTACAAGAAAAAAGCCAGAATTGTGAGAAAAAAAGTTTCACACAATTGTGAGTTTATATTTCATAATTCTGATTTTATATCACACAATTTCGAGTTTATTTCTCAGAATTCTGACTTTTTTTCTGACAATTGCAAGTTATAAAGTTAGAATTCTAAGATATAAACTCGCAATTGCGTGATACAAAGTCACAATTCTGACTTTTTTCTCGCAATTCTGACTTTTTTTCTCACAATTGCGAGTTATAAAGTCACAATTCTGAGATATAAACTCGCAGTTGCGTGATATAAAGTCAGAATTGCAAGAAATAAACTCACAATTGCGTGATATAAAATCACAATTCTGAGATATAAACTCGCAACTGCGTGATATAAAGTCACAATTCTGAGATATAAACTTGCAATTACAAGAAAAAAAGCCAGAATTGTGAGAAAAAAAGTTTCACACAATTGTGAGTTCATATTTTAGAATTCTGACTTTATATCACACAATTTCGAGTTTATTTCTCAGAATTCTGACTTTTTTCTCACAATTGCAAGTTTTAAAGTCACAGTTCTGAGATATAAACTCGCAATTGCGTGATATAAAGTCAGAATTGCAAGAAATAAACTCGCAATTGCGTGATATAAAGTCAGAATTGCAAGAAATAAACTCACAATTGCGTGATATAAAATCACAATTCTGAGATATAAACTCGCAATTACAAGAAAAAAAGCCAGAATTGTGAGAAAAAAAGTTTCACACAATTGTGAGTTTATATCACACAATTTCGAGTTTATTTCTCAGAATTCTGACTTTTTTCTCATAATTGCGAGTTATAAAGTCAGAATTCTGAGATATAAACTCGCAATTGCGAGTTATAAAGTCAGAATTCTCAGATATAAACTCGCAATTGCATGATATAAAGTCACAATTCTGAGATATAAACTCGCAATTACAAGAAAAAAAGCCAGAATTGTGAGAAAAAAAGTTTCACACAATTGTGAGTTTATATCACACAATTTCGAGTTTATTTCTCAGAATTCTGACTTTTTTCTCATAATTGCGAGTTATAAAGTCAGAATTCTGAGATATAAACTCGCAATTGCATGATATAAAGTCACAATTCTGACTTTTTTCTCAGAATTCTGACTTTTTTTCTCACAATTGCGTTTTAAAGTCACAATTCTGAGATATAAACTCGCAATTGCCTGATATAAAGTCATAATTCTGAGATATAAACTCGCAATTACAAGAAAAAAAGCCAGAATTGTGAGAAAAAAAGTATCACACAATTGTGAGTTTATATCTCAGAATTCTGACTTTTTTTCTCACAATTGCGAGTTATAAAGTCAGAATTCTGAGATATAAACTCGCAATTGCCTGATATAAAATTCTGAGATAAAAAGTCACAATTACTTTTTTTATCTTTTATTTAGTGGCAGAAACATAGTGGCTTCCATAATGATTCTTACACTCTTAAATTATAATAAATATACTCTTAAACAGTGTTGGGGGTAACGCATTATAAGTAACTTGAGTTACGTAATCAGATTACTTTTTCAAGTAACTAGTAAAGTAACGCATTACTTTTTCAAATAAGTAACGCAAGTAACACAATTATTGACTGACAGCTCTCCTGTCCACATGTGGAGAGAAATAAAGTGCATAGGTGTTGTGTGTGTTGCGTGAACATGATGGTTATTGTAATTCTAGACTAAATGTGAACATGAATTTACTCATCTCACTTGCGTGAAAGCATTCAGTATTCCTCCAAATGACTGGAACTAATTGTTGGGGGAAAAAAACAAAAAAACAACTCCTATATTAACTTAGCAATCACCAACTTTCAGTAACGTTTGCAATATTTCATTTGTGCTTATTGCTTTTGGACACTATGGCACAAGGACACACAATTTAACACCACATGCAAATGGTTGTTCATCTCTTCTTCACTGCAGTTAATCAAGACGTAAATTATCCGTGCTCATTGCTACATCTTGAAACTGTGCCTTTTACTTAAAATCCCTTTGGCTCATCATACAAAACCTCGATGTGATGCTAAAAAGCTTGGGAGTGCCTCTTAAATCATGTGTTTTGAATTTCAAAAGCTCCTCACAAACGTGTGAAGGAGATTGTGGCGTGTGCTCTGTCGTATGTAAGTGCGTGAACAGATGTTGCAGAAACGACTAGATAATTTATATAATATGAAGCACAATGCCACATGGATTTGACAACCAGACCAAGCCCACACCCAGTCCCAGGGGATTGAACAGAACAGTGCTCCTATTTTATGAGCACAGCAGGGTTATTTATGCACTGTTCCAGTTGCAGGAAGTTCCATGGTTTATGTAGCATCCTGAACATAATGTAGTGCCACATAGCATCAAAATCGAACAGATAAACATGAAACGAATTTGCAAGCCTGTTGCATCTTCAGTCACACAATTGCAATGCCCATCATTCACAAAATGATGAACCCAAGCCTTATGTGTGTTCAATCATAACATATTTTTTAGTGAGGTGTAAAATACTGTCATTTCTTTCTCACTCTAATCTAATGTAATCTAACGATTATCTAACGGTTACTTTTCCTTCGGAGGACGCAGCTTTCGAAATGAGACACAGCTATGTACAAACCCGATTCCAAAAAAGTTGGGACACTGTACAAATTGTGAATGAAAACAGAATGCAATGATTTGGAAATTTCAATATTTTATTCAGAATACAACATAGATTGCATATCAAATGTTTAAACTGAGAAAATGTATCATTTTAAGGGAAAAATAAGTTGATTTTATCAACACATCTCAAAAAAGTTGGGACAAGGCCATGTTTACCACTGTGTGGCATCCCCTCTTCTTTTTATAACAGTCTGCAAACGTCTGGGGACTGAGGAGACAAGTTGCTCAAGTTTAGGAATAGGAATGTTGTCCCGTTCTTGTCTAATACAGGCTTCTAGTTGCTCAGCTGTCTTAGGTCTTCTTTGTTGCATCTTCCTCTTTATGATGCGCTAAATGTTTTCTATGGGTGAAAGATCTGGACTGCAGGCTGGCCATTTCAGTACCCGGATCCTTCTTCTACGCAGCCATGATGTTGTAATTGATGCAGTATGTGGTCTGGCATTGTCATGTTGGAAAATGCAAGGTCTTCCCTGAAAGAGACGACGTCTGGATGGGAGCATATGTTGTTCTAGAACTTGGATATACCTTTCAGCATTGATGGTGCCTTTCCAGATGTGTAAGCTGCCCATGCCACACGCACTCATGCAACCCCATACCATCAGAGATGCAGGCTTCTGAACTGAGCGCTGATAACAACTTGGGTTGTCCTTGTCCTCTTTAGTCCGGATGACATGGCATCCCAGTTTTCCAAAAAGAACTTCAAATTTTGATTCGTCTGACCACAGAACAGTTTTCCACTTTGCCACAGTCCATTTTAAATGAGCCTTGGCCCAGAGAAAACGCCTGCGCTTCTGGATCATGTTTAGATATGGCTTCGTTTTTGACCTATAGAGTTTTAGCCGGCAATGGCAAATGGCACGGTGGATTGTGTTCACCGACAATTTCTGGAAGTATTCCTGAGCCCATGTTGTGATTTCCATTACAGATAGCATTCCTGTATGTGATGCAGTGCCGTCTAAGGGCCCGAAGATCCAGTATGGTTTTCCGGCCTTGACCCTTACGCACAGAGATTGTTCCAGATTCTCTGTTTGCCTGCCGCCTGCCCTGATCTCTGCCTGTGACCCAACTCTGTTTATCTGCAGCCTGCCTCGACCATTGCCTGTCCCAGTTTATGTCTTTGCCTTTGCCCCTGTCTGCATTGTTCATTACTTTAATAAAAGCTGCAGATGGATCTTACCCTGAGTCCCGCTTTATTACAGAATGAATCAGCGTTTTTAAATGAATAGGTTCAATGAATGATTTAATTGACACACAAAGACTTATTGCCACCTACTGGCGTAACCTGCAGAAAGGGTCGCTAAAAAGGTCCCATGTGCTTTTGTACTGTTTTATCAGCATTCTAATATCATTTCATCTTTATTTTTAGTGCAGAAATACTGATTTGGGAATTTTGCTTCTCTAATTTATTCACAACCATTGACGTGAGTTGGCTTGCAGATCATGAAGTCTCCTAACAGATCTCATTCACATATATTCGTCATCTGATGTTTGAAAAAGCTAGCTCAGTTTAATCATCGGGCTCAGGGGAGACCAAACAGCAATCTGTGCTGTAAAGAGACCATTTGTTTTCTTCATTTATGAGAATTCAAGCTGGCATGATTTCTTCACAAACATGATTTCTTCTCTTTTTCTGCTCTGTTGTTGGCTCTGATCCTTGGACTGTATTTGTGGCATCTGGGATCAAGCCATATTAAAAAACTTCAGTTAAAAGTCGTTGAATAAAATATAGGCAGTGATGTACTCCCCCTTTACACAACAAATCTGCCATTGTTTCTGAAAAAGCTTTTATATTCTATTTTATATTCTGGACATTAACATTTTAACAATGGCTCTTTAACTTTATGCACAAAAGTCAAAACATCTAATCAAAATTTAGCATTGTTTTTACTATACATGAGCTAAATATTGCACCAAATCAGCACCAAAATTGCACAATGACATTCTCTACACATATCAATGCATGATTCACAATTTCAGCATGACCTGGTTTGCTCCCCATGGAATATTTATATTGTTCCTCTGGGACTGAGATTCGAGGAAGTGCTCACTCATTACATCTGTGTTTTATGTAAACAGAATGGCAGTATATCTCTATTTTAGCGTAATTTTCAGAGTGGAAGCAGGGCTCATCTCTTTTCATTCACACAGGGACGTTGAGTATGATGGATGAGGCTGTCAGACCCTGCTGCTAGAGGTTAATAAACGCAAAGCAAAAGAATTGATTCAAAGACTCTGCAGTTTACACTTTATAAGCTGTCTGGGCAAGAGAATTACCCCATGCAAAATCATACTTTATCATTACTTTTTACTTTTTTGTTGTCTTTATATCCCTCTTGTAGAGAAATTCTCCCTCAATCAAACCTTGGTCCAAGTAATACACTTGTCTGGCTCTAACATGTGGATAAGAGAGTTTGCTGTGTTGGGTACTTTTCAGCTTAATTGCTGTGTTGGGTACTTTTTCAAACTGCAGTGTCAGTTTGCTTTGGGTACTTTTCTGTATGCTGTGTGAATGTGATTATGGGTAGTAAGTGTGTTTTAGGGCACCTCCCTTTTTTAGCTCTGATACAGGAGACAATTTATTGGATGAAGAAACAAAGGCGACTTCATCTGCCAAAAGCGACCTAAACGATAGAGCACTGTCCAGAATCAATCTAGAAAAACAAAACAAAAGAAACAAGCAAACACATCTGTACAGTGTGTTCTGTGCTGGTTGCATTTAAACCATGAGTGCTGATTTACAATGTAAAAAAAATATATTGTTAGATAAAGCAAATAATGCCTAAAAAAGAAAATAAAGATTTACTTAATTTACTGCAGCAACATGCATGTGGGTTGGATTAATGAATAAATGTTTTCTTTGTTACCATTCCTTTTGCAAATAGTTCAAATGGGGTCAGTGCAAAATACAAAATTATTAAATATGATTTTGACTTGACCCTTGTTTTCTTAAAAAAGAGATAAGATTACAGTGTGGCAAGTGAATAGGGTCACATTTTAGAGGATTTAAAAGCAGTAATTTTAAGTTGATCTTCACTTTACTTTAACTTTAACTATGTATTACATTATTGACCTTTTCCTTATCTCTTAACCCACCCTTAAACCTACCCATACCACCAAACCTGCCCCTAACTTTATCCGTATCCCACCTCAATAGCAGCAAAAGTGTTTTGCAATACAGCATGAACACAATAAGTACATTCCACTTAATTTTTGATGTGAGTACATAGTAGTTAAAGGGTTAGTTCACAAAAAAATGAAAATTATGTCATTAATTACTCACCCTCATGTCGTTCTATACCCGTAAGACCTTCGTTTATCTTCGGAACACAAATTAAGATATTTTTGATGAAATCCAATGGAGCTCCAAAAGTCATGTGATTTCAGTAAACAAGGCTTCGTTATGTCATAAGTGTTTTGAAATTTCAATAGTTCAAACTATGTTCATCTAAATGGACATAAATTCCCACACTCCACAACACAGGACAATTCTGAGGCACCAGGTTTTCAGACGTGACCAATAAAGGTTGTATGACCTAGTGAACCTTTGACCTGCGAATTCTCCCCATGCAGTGTTTCAAATAACCTTTCCGTATGATACTTCCTGTCATGTGAGACACAGAGCTTCACACTGGGCCTGTCGCTCAAATCCCATGACCTCATCTTGACATTTTAAATTTGATTCTTCTCAGTCCAACACACCGATTGCTGAAATACCCAACAGAACTGGGCGATGTGAGACATTTTCCAATAAAGGCAATACAGGAAGACTGCTGTCTCAGTGGAATATCCTTTAGGCATGTGCATGTTGCAGAGGGACCATTTGTCTTCATCACAATGTAAATTGTCTGCCTAAACTTTCAGTTTAGGATGATTTATAACCATGTTGAATAGGCAGCCATGGGGTTTAAAGACTCCACAAGATGGGCTCTGGTTCATCCTGAATGAAAGAAATACATGTCTCTGGTTATATGGTAGGTGGTCACCTCAGTCAACTTTTGGCAAATCCCCCACACATTCCATCCCTCTAAATTTAACCCCAATTACTTAATTTCACCAATTTTTCCAATTACCCTTCTAATTGGGAAAGCACTTTCTTGTGTTCCAACCTCTGGATGAAGTACAGAGGAACACTTTTGACCTTATCAAAAACATTTACTTGATCATCTCAGGATTCATTATCTTAAATCATAAAGATAAAAAAACTGGGGATAAAATAAAACAAATACCTCAGGACGCCCAAGTCTGCATTTTGTTGATGTGTGAGCAAAACCTTTGAAGGGTGAACAGAAACACCTCTCACTTTCAAACACAACTTTTCACAGCAGTAGTGTGTTTTGATATCTTGCATGACTAAGTTACATTAATTCAAGTAGAGACATAAAGCTCCATGGGAGACAAAGTGTGGGCCAGAGAAGGAAAGGAGGCTTGTCTCTCCAAGTTCTCAGAACTAGTGGTTCATTATTTCTTTAAAAAGCCCTTATTAAGCTATTTTAAAGGTTCCTAATTTTGTTTTGGAGGTCTCCTACAATAGGTTTACATGCATCCATAGGCCAAAAAACACTTTAATTTTCTCATAATATACTTTGCACATCACCTCAGAGTCTGAAAATGGTATATTTGAAGATTCAGTCTCTCTAAACCCTTCCTTTCTGAAAGCCTACTCTGCTCTGATTGGTCAGATGGCCTAGACTGTTGTCATTGGTCTACCGATTACAACGCATGTCGGAAGCAAAACGGCCATTACCACCTCTGAATTTCAGCTCCCAGAGGCTTCCTCAGTGCTTAATACACAG
The DNA here is from genome assembly GCF_018812025.1 of Megalobrama amblycephala. Lineage (NCBI taxonomy): Eukaryota > Metazoa > Chordata > Actinopteri > Cypriniformes > Xenocyprididae > Megalobrama > Megalobrama amblycephala. The sequence continues at coordinate 17,087,981 of NC_063056.1, read as the reverse complement.
TGATACGAACGATGGTGTTGGTTTTCCCGTATCAATTCCAGTGCAAGTCCTCATCTTTTTGAAGTGCATTCAAAGTGGATTTGCAGCGCTAAAAACTGTCTTCTTAAAATGTTGAAAAAACAAACCAAACTCTTCCAGACCTCAATTACAGTGTTTGAGGGCATGAATTAGACTTTGCTCATGAGCAGCCAAAGAAGACTGGCTGGCATTATGTAAATTTGTTACATTGTTACATAGGTATGTAACAGGAAGTGAGACTGGAATTGCTGACGATTCGTTTCAGCAGTTCAGAATCCATTCTTTCTTTGAGGAGGCAATAACTTTATTTGTTGTGCACTTTTTAAAACTTAGCATTTTACATTCACAAACAACTATATTACACATTACATGAAAGGTAATATTTGAAAAAGCACAATTAAAAGTAACTCCAAGACCTTTCAATCTCCCTTTCAATAACTTATGACTATGAGAATGTACATGATGTTTGCAAATGAAGAGCAATAAATATGATATTAAAAAGGTTACATCTCAGCTAAATTGGTGAATATTTGCAACATCAATTTGACACTTTTCTCTAAACTCAAGATCACTGCTCTCAAAACAATTAACATGGTGATCTGAACACTTTGTAATTGTCCTAGATTAATTGCAAATTTTTATCCATTTCATATATAAATTACAAATCATATGCATAATTTTCTCAAAACATTCTGTACAAATGTGTTCACAACAGTTCACACAGCCAACTAAAATTTGAATATATCAGGGGGAAAAAACGCAGCTCTTTTTATTGATGTTACAAAAATCACAAACATTTATGTACCATATTTCCAAACACAGCAAACAGAACTCTGTAATTTGTCATATTCTCAATTGCACATGGAATGATATCAGATATCAATATCAGTCCCCAAACTGGTATCTGATGGGTTTAAAAAAAAAAAAAAAAAAAAAAAAAAAAAAAAAAAATATATATATATATATATATATATATATATATATATATATATATATATATATATATATTCTAATTGTTCACACAGCTATCAAATTACATTAACTATAAAAACTATTTTCAAACGTAACAAACACTATTATACAAATAAAAAAGGATAAGAATGATCATGAGAAGGGGGAAAGAAAGAAAAAGGCGTAAGAGTGGAAGGTGGTGGAGTGAGTTGAAGAATGGGTGTAATGAGTGGGAGAGGAAGAGTGAAACAGAAGAGGAGGGGAGATTTAAGGAAAAAAGAGGGCATAGGAAGAGTAGAATGGGGAAAAGGAAAGAGAGAAGAAATGAGAAAAGTGGAGGGCATTGGTGTAGTGGAAAGAATAAGAGGTGAAATTGTAAGAAGACATGAGCAGAAAGAAAGGGGACAGCAGGATGGAAGAGGAGTGAAGAGATGTAGAAGGTACAGACTTTCAAATGAAATGACATCCTAGTTGACCATGTAATAAATCATGGCCTCTTCTTGAGAGAAGCTATAAACAGACCCAAAGTGTTCCTATACCATTACACTTCTATATTTATGAGTATTGTACTATTAACCCTTAAATGCATACCTCGGGTCTTTAGTGACCCGGGACGTCATTCACTACCCTCCTCCTCGTTCATTTTTTAAAGTTAGACATCAACCTTCTTGGTATTCCTCAATCAAATCATAAAAAAAAATCATAAAATTATAAAAGAATGCCTATTTTTGTATTCATTTTTTGTAAAAAATTGTATAGGGTCGCAAACGACCCGAGGTATGTATGAGTGTACGTATATTTTTTTTGCACAACAATTGAATCTTAGATGACGGAATAAGTGCAATTCACCTTTATTCCACAAGGTGGCAATGTCTGATACACAATGCTGAAGTGACGACACATTCAGACAGAAAACGAAATAATAAGAAAAACATGAAATGGCTCAGCGATTTACTGCAGAGCAAGTACTGAACGCAATGAAATATGACAGTAACTGTTACTGGATGGATCTGGTGAAGCTGTTAGCGATCGAAATATCGATTTTGAAGATGTTGAAAATTATATAGTTTTGAGAATACGTTTGAGATCGCGAATGGGCTCATATTCGTGACCTCAAACATAAAACTAGCCCATTATTTGCTGAATTTACTGGGAAATGAGTTCTGATGAGGACAGTGATGATGGCATAAAACATCTGCTCAAACGGAGCCCTTTCAAGCTCCAAAAGGTAACAAAATACGATTTATTTTATTCTTCTGTAATTGTTACTGTAATATCAGAGGAGTTTTATATTATCACGACAGGTAAGTTAGAGGTCCTTCCATGTTGGATATAGATCCGGGTCAATAAAGACCCGAATATGTAAGAATGATTGGCGAAACAGTCACGCATTTAAGGGTTATTATGATTGGTAGAATTTACTTTTAAAGGGGTCATGAATTGAGAATTCAACTTTTCCTTGAGCTTTTGATATGTTAGAGGTCATCGTACTATAAGAATATCCTGTAAGTTTCAAAACTGAAAACTCCCTTGTTAGTCCAATAAAAGCTTTTATTGACACCCGGCCCAGTGAATGACTGATCTTGGAATGTGTTTAACATGAAACGCTGCCTCCACAGAAGAATTCTTCATCATTGCAACGTCAGCCCCGTCCACTGGCATGTTAGTGAGATGACGAGGAGAGAAGAGCGACACAGGACTAAAAATAATAAATAACATTATCTTTCAAAGGATCATAATGCTAGGAATATGGTTATTTATTTTCAACAATGTGAATGTCTCAGTTGAGCTTTATTTATTTGTATTCATACATTTCAGTGTGAATTCTTTGGTTAATCAATCGTATTTTGGCACTGGCTTTGCAAACAGACTTTTACGATATGGACTCGACAGTAATGCAACAACATGGAAGTAACTCAATTGTAATGACTGATCTAATATGTAATGTTTCATGTACAGTCAGATGTTTTTTTTGTCTATGTGTCAGTAAATCAAACCAGTGACAAAACTGTCAACTTCACATTTTTTTCTCTTATAGGATGAAAATAATCTGTTATTTAAATGGTGATTAAATTATAGAAAGTGATCAAAGAACGCTCCCTTTACAATCGCTAGAGCTGTCAATCAAACAACGCTCGCTGGAGCTGTCAATTAAACAACACAAGCTTATCAGTGATTACGTTCTGGACTTGTGCCAAAACTCCCATTTTATTCAACAAATCTCTTAGTTATATCATATTTGCACTGTTAGTTTTGATGAAAGCATTCATTAGTGTGCAGAAATTGAGTTGCAATGACGAGATCACTGCTTTCATGCACTCAACAACATGTCTGTGTTCGGCTACAATGTTCATCACTGGAACCTTTCATGCCGCGATCTAAATATAATGCTATAGATTAAAGTGCAATGCTATAATCAACACTTTTCTTGGTTAATTAACCTTGAGAGCTGTTATAGTAAAAACAGGCTAAAAAGAGAGGGTAATACTTAGCTATATGATATTGCAAAGATGTTAGCCAATCACAGCAGTGGGCGTTTACACTGAAGTCTCACAGCAGACATGCTCCTTAAAACAGAGCGTTCAAATCAGAGGGCTAAAATCAGGATAGGAAAAATGCCTTTTATTTCTAAATTGACATTTTTTCATGTAAAAAGCATACTACAATTATAAGTGCACCCCAGGAGACATTATAAAACAATAAAACAACATAGTTCATGACCCTTTTAATAAATGCATTACCAGAAAATAAAAATACACTGCTTCATTATGCAGTAAAGTTGAACTGTTTGGCTTAAGAGTGCATTTAGTCGGCTGTGTTAATTGTTTTGAGAGCAGTGACCTGAGTTTGGAGAAAAACTGAAATTTAGTTTGCATTGTACCTTTCTTCTTTTCATGCAAAGATTACATTTAATGAAAAGTTCATGGAAAATGAGCCTGTGGATTTGTTTGTTCTGTGTTATATTTGAAACAGTAGGGGTTAATTCTCATCTTGCATGCCACTTTTAAGTATTCACAGAACTGAAGGAATACTTCAGTCAATTATTATTGAATCAGTCAATTACACCTAGTTGGCCACACTTATTATTCTGGTTATCCTCCTGTTAACAGCATTATCTTTCATTCTCAGATGATAATCAAGTTTGTATAGAAGATCTGACATAACTTGCCATAGCAAATGTCCATGTCATCTAAGTGTTTACTTCAAAAGTCAGGTCTATTACAATTTTTTACAATCTCTATGACCCATTTCTCAATAATTAGATCACTAAATTAGGTCTCAATTGTTAGGTCAATAATTAGGTCACAGCTGTGAGCACAGCAGTTTATGTGGGCTAAACTGATACTTTTCCATTGATTTGCACAAAATGCATTCATTAATTTCTCACTTAGACACAAACACTGCCAAAAATCTACCTAAAGGCAGTTTGCATGTTTAACAAACATGTTTAACTTAAAGGTGCCATCGAATTGAAAATTGAATTTACCTCGGCATAGTTGAATAACAAGAGTTCAGTACATGGAAATGACATACAGTGAGTCTCAAACTCCATAGTTTCCTCCTTCTTATATAAATCTCATTTGTTTAAAAGACCTCCGAAGAACAGGCGAATCTCAACATAACACCGACTGTTACGTAACAGTCGGGATGTATGCCACCAATATTTGCATATGCCAGCCCATGTTCCCAACATTATGAAAGGCATTACACAAGGGCAGCCAGTATTAACGTCTGGATGTGCACAGCTGAATCATCAGACTAAGTAAGCAAGCAAGGACAATAGCGAAAAATGGCAGATGGAGCAATAATAACTGACATGATCCATGATAACATGATATTTTTAGTGATATTTGTAAATTGTCTTTCTAAATGTTTCGTTAGCATGTTGTTAATGTACTGTTAAATGTGGTTAAAGTTACCATTGTTTCTTACTGTATTCACAGAGACAAGAGCCGTCGCTATTTTCATTTTTAAACACTTGCAGTCTGTATAATGCATAAACACAACTTCATTCTTTATAAATCTCTCCAATAGTGTAGCATTAGCCGTTAGCCACGGAGCATATAGCCTCAAACTCATTCAGAATCAAATGCGCGCGAGCAATTAAAGGGCCAGCAGCATGAATCGGTGCATAGTTAATGATGCCCCAAAATAGGCAGTTAAAAAAATGAATTTAAAAAAATCTATGGGGTATTTTGAGCTGCAACTTTACAGACACATTCAGGGGACACCTTAGACTTATATTACATCTTGTAAAAAAAAAACTATGAAAACAATTATATGTAGCTGAACACCTACACAGGTGTTAGTTTTTCATTTTCTTTACCATATACAAAAGCAGACAACTGAGGAATAGTTTTGTACTGCAATGTAAGGGCCACGTAACATATGTAGTGAATTCTAAACTGTAGAAAAATGTTTACAAAGAAAACATTGTATAATGATTGTTAGTGTGTTTTGGGTTATTGTTTTATGATTAACAAAGTGTTATGGAAGAATGACTTGATTTGAGACATGTTTGAAGTGTTTTAATGCATTTTGAATGTGAAATTTACTATTATGTGAAGCTTCAAGAACCGTGTGAAGAGTTTTGAAAAGGTGACCTAAGTATTGAGAAATGTGTCCTAGCGAAAGAACTGACAGCAAAATGGGACACTGGATATTAAATAACTAGATAGGTAGATGTAGATAGATGGCTCAAATGATTTTAACAATTTGTAAATGCCCCTTTTTGTACCCAGCATAAAAAAACAGACAATACACGTGTCTCCTCTGTAGACACAGTGTTTTACAAGCCCTTGGTGTGATTTGCACCATTCGGTCTGTCCACCTCCACCTGGCAGTCACATCAAGTGTATTGTTACCTCTGTGCAGACATCTTCCCAAAGCCCTGGGAGTGCTTGAGAACATGACATAAGCTAAACCCATTTCCATTTCAGGGAATAGTCCTGTTGTAAAACTTATTCAGGATGTCCAAGCTGCCTTTCTCCCCATACAGTGACCAAGGTTATGCACCATTTGGAGATTCCTGGTTTTAAATTGATGTGGCAAACAGGAAGGAGAATCAAATATTAATGTATATATAATTAAAACAATAGAAATTTAAAGAAAATAAAGAAAGTTTCATTTTGAATGGGAAAAACAAAGAAAATATGGTTGGCTTGACTGAACCTTAATTGAATTTCAAAAGACTTGAAGTAGATAGATAGATAGATAGATAGATAGATAGATAGATAGATAGATAGATAGATAGATAGATAGATAGATAGATAGATGGATGGATGGATGGATGGATGGATGGATGGATGGATGGATGGATGGATGGATGGATGATGATGATTGATTGATTGATTGATTGATTGATTGATTGATTGATTGATTGATTGATTGATTGATTGATTGATTGATTGACTCATGGCATGAATCCTGTTGGCCACATGCATCCCTTATACACACATTACAGTAAACTTCCAGGAATTCTGCAACACCCAGTGAAGGTCTTGTCCTATTCTACACATGACTGGAGTTTACAGATGGAATCATCTCCACCTGTGGCTGAGAGGAAGAGTGCAGCCCTGTAGCTGCCAAGACTACACACTGTCTGAGGAATTTTTTGGACAGCCAGGGAAGACAGCTCCTAGGTTCAAACCATCATCAGCCCCAGGTTTTCCCAAGACTGCCATGGGCACAATTCAGAGTTGTCAGCAGTGTTTGAGATGGATATCGCCTGCCAAGGCTACGGCTACGAACATAATAATGAACTCTTTTTTACAGAACCGTAAGTTTCTTCTCTACTCTGACCCATGAAATCATCTTTGATTTATAAAGTAATGTGACAGCGTGCACTGAGGGATTATGCTGCAGCGCTGCAGACATCTTTAAGTGCTCAGTCTAGACTTTGACTATGTGGCTACTTCATCCTGCTTACATTGTATATGTTATAAACAAAACACAGCTCCATGGCAATCCTCCTTTCTGATACAGCTTGAAAATAATCGTTCTATTCATCCCTCATCAGCTGCTGATGAAATAGCGTAATGAAGGCCAAGTAAGGTCCTTGTGCGTAAGAACAGTCTCAGGAATTCCCCTACTCACTATACTAACAGATGCCAGAGTTAGAGAGAGAGAGAAAAAAAACAGATTCATCAGGTCATATATTTATTTTTCAAGGACATGATGCTTACAAAGGAAACAGCATGTTGGATACGCATTATAAAGTATTTTCTTTTATTTGGCACAAACACAAAAGTGCTTTATGACAATACTGCTTTAGTAAAAGCCCTCATTAATTACAATCTATAGTTTATTGTAACACAAAGCAACTTTACTCATCATCACATGTTGGCACTTTGATATATGATTCAAATCATTAACTTAAACATTTGGTAAACCATAAAATAATGCTGGTAAGAGCTTTTCCAGGAAATTAAGGTTTGGCATCACTGGAAAAGCTGGACATTGATGGAAGACATAAGATTGTGTGAAATAATAACAATCACTAGAGGCATCTGTCCCTCATTTTTGTGCAAATGTTCCTGTGTCACTTTCTGGAGAATTTGCATAGCAATGTGATTTTGGCACGTGCTGAAATTGCATAGATTGTGTGGAACTGTCAATTAATTTGATAGGACAATTCAAAACATTTAACTGAACCAGCATTCGATACTTTCATATTACAAATATTTTGTATAAAAAATCATGTAAGAAAGTTATAAACCTTAGTATAGTATAAATAGACTGGTCGTCCCTCCATGTAATACTTATAATAACACAGGTTCATCACCCTTCTTGTCAATGAATAACTTATCCCTAGATTTGCCTTTTATTGCTGTCATCACAGAGACAAATCCAGCTTCTTAATTTCACATTTTGGTCAGATAGGCAAGTCTTAAAGAGATACATTTCCTCATATTTATTGAAAATAGAGAATCTTTGGTGGCAGAGCAAAAAATAAACAAGTCTATATAAAAGGCAATAAAATACACAATGCAAATACAAAGTACAGCACAATCAAAAAAAATACTCAGAAGTTCTGTTTTGGATTTCAGTCTAAAAATGTATACATAATATATTTTATATATATAAAACAAACTAAAGGAAAAATCATAAATTACTTAAGAAAAAAAAAAACGAGTCTCATCCGACACTCACACAATGCAAACATCACCACTGAGGTATTTTGTTCCTTAAAGATCTATATCAAGCATTATGCATATTGAGAGTGAACGTGAAAGTGCAAAGAATACTAAAACATCAAGAGTGTCAAAGCTCACATATTACAATGTGTTTCATTTATCACTGCAAAGGAATATCCTTATTAACAGTCACAGCAGCAATGATGTCTCTTTACGGCGTCACTTCCTGTCACCTGCGGAGAGCCCGCCTTCAGATAGCAGTCTGAGATTGTTTTTAATGTAAACGTAGAAAGGATAAAGGCCACTGGGAAATACTATACATCAAGAACCATGTCGTACTGTTGTCCTTTCTTCCTCTTGCCACACTTCATAATGAGGACAGCGTACAAAGTCAAGAACACGACCCAGTAGCTGGCATACGCAATTGCGCCGATTATCAAAACAATTTTTTCCGACTCTGGGAAGGGCTTTCTGGTCTCTTGGATTACTGTATAAATAATGCCAACAAAAAGAATGCTGAACCAAACTGAGATTGGAATAAGTCCAATAAAGTTCACCACGACGGTCTTCCTTCCAGACGTTCCCCAACCGGATTTGTTTATGGTGGCTATTGCGAACATCTTTGCCGGCAGCAGACTTGACATGTATAACACTGAGTAGAAGGACATGAAGACCATGACGATGTTTCCACGGAGGCAGCTGGCAAACGAAGACTTGATGAGCGCCACAACCTGGACGATCAGCAGGAATAGAAGGATGTTCCAGATCCTGCCCTGGTAGAAGAGCTGGATCGCAGTGGCGATGAGGAAGAAGGGGAAGAAGCCGGTGATGACGGCCTCGTAGGTCATCCACAAGTGGTGTTTGTGAAACCACATGGAGTTGTAAAGCCACTCTCTGAAATAGGATTTACTCCAGCGGGTCTGCTGGTTGAGCCAGCGCAGGTAGGTGATGGGCGTCTCGGTCATGCACTTGGAGCGGGCGGTGTATTTTGTAGCATAGCCCAGGCTCAGGACTCGATTGGTCAGGTGGCGGTCATCGCCAAAACTGCAGTGGCTTCCCATGAACGTCTGATTGTACCAGTCCTCCAGGAACTCATGAAGAAGGGAGTTCCTGTACATTCCCAGTGGCCCGCTGATACATTGAACGCAGCCGAAATATGACTGGCAAGCTCTTTCGATGTTGAACGCCATCCAATACCTTACACTGCTGAGGAAGGAGACCCATGATTCATATTTGTTCAGAATCTGGAGGGACAGATTAACAAAGAGAATTTGAAATCAAAGGGCCTGTAGTTCAACATATACAATGTCACATGTACCGGTATGTCTTGGTCATCAGCCACATTGATGTATATGCTATGTTTGGAAATAGTACAGAATGTAGAGTGAAACACTAAAGAACCGTGAGAACCCATCTGAGATCTAAAGGTTCTTTGTACAGGATGTCTAGTAATACGCATTTCTGTTGACATCTGAACACAGCAAAGTGGTGTGGGAATATTTAAGTACTGTGAACAATCAATTCACCCTTCTCCACCCCAAAAAAAAAAAAAAAAAATGGGTGGATGGGTGGGTGGCTGGGGAAAACCCCTGAATTTTACAGAGATTTTTTCAGTCCATGTAACTTTACTGAAGTTTTATACTGTATGTAACCTACAAACAGTGTGTTTACAGTAACTCAAGTATAATAGAAAATTAATAAAAGAAATGACATTTAATATCAAAGGAAACATTCAGATATTCCTCATATGGATATTATACAATAGCTCCAAATTTATTTGAAAAAAATTTAATTTGATAAAATGTGACCCTGGACCACAAAACCAGTCATAAGAGACCATTTTTTGAAACTGACATTTATACATCACCGAAAGCCGAATAAATAAGCCATTGATGTATGGTTTGTTAGGATAGGAAAAAATATTTTGCCGAGATACAACTATTTGAAAATCTGGAATCTGAGGGTGCAAAAAAATCAAAATATTGAGAAAATCGCCTTTAAAGTTGTCCAAATAAAGTCCTTAGCAATGCATATAACTTACAAAAATTTTTATATATTTACGGTAGGAGAAATATCTTCATGGAACATGATCTTTACTTAATGTCCTAATGATTTTTTGGCATAAAAGGAAAACAATACAATGTATTGTTGGCTATTCCTACAAATAAACCCGTGCAACTTATGACTGGTTTTGTGGTCCAGGGTCACAAATACCAAAACCAAGTGGAATCTACAAACAAATAATGCTAGACTTCTCAGAACAAGCAGCTAATTTTTTCAGTTACTTTCCCAAGATGATTTTTAGTATATGTCTAACTATCTATATATGACATATCAAAGTCATATAAAGTCATAAATATAAGTCTCCATATCAAAGTTTTGATTGTCAAACATAATACCATATTTAGACTCTAGAATTTTGAAGTAAATGAAAAAATGCCTATATGCTGTATATCATGTAAATGTTTGATGCTGTAGAGTGATATACCTGTACATCTCCGCCTACTCCTCCAACCATGGGGTCTTCTTCCAGAACCTTCACCATCTCCACTGAGGAGGCTGGGTCCAACATGGTGTCTGAATCACATACCTGCATCCAACACAATATAGTTACATCAGTAAAGGACACACACTAATTAGTGAAGGCTTTTGTTTTTAAACTCTGTTCTTTTTCCTTAAAATATTACCATTCTGAACAAAATGTTCTCAGAAAAATCAGTGATTGCACCACATATACTGAGGCATTGTTCAACAAGATACAAGATGCCTAATAGCATCATTGATGTGACGTGTTCCTTTTTAAGAGATTTATCTTTGCTGCAAATATTATTATCTTCCATAATCACATGCATATACAGATTGTCTTTGTTTGAGTGGTCACAATGAATCAAAAGTGCTGCTAAATATGCTGGGAAAAGTATATCAGTCTGTCCCGGAGGTCATCTTAATCATTAAGTTCTGGCTTACATAGTCAGTTATAGAGCAAAAAAATGTAGGCTCATCAAACACAAGGACACACTGTTCAAATATCGATTTGAAGATTTGGTTAAGTGTTCTAACATTGAAACTTCAAGCAAGCATTGCCCAAATGTTCTCTTGCTTTTTCCAGAGAAAGTCGTGTATGCCACTTTGTTTTTACAACTAAACCCCATAGTGAGACTAACCACAAGCCAGGTAGCAAGATCAGTGATAAGTTAAACACAATTAGGGCTCTACACTCAGAGCAAAGGTCGGGGATCTCATTGGAACCAGGTGGCATGTGGATAAAATAACATTGTTCAGTCTACAAGGGAGCCCTTACATGATTATCAATGAATGACAGCTACGGGTTTACTGGGCATTCACACAAAATGCTTACTTAAATAATAATAAAAAAAGGTTTAACACCAAGAATGATAGCTATAATGATATATATATTAGCGTCCACACCAATGGACGATCACATTCTGTTTATTATAATCATGCTGCCACTTTAAATGCTCAAGCTTTTTTATGATTCATCAGCTGGAAAAAAATAATTCTAAAAATGATTCAAACAATGTTGTTACTCTGTGTGGTCATTGCTATAGTTCTATTGCAGACTTCCTATTCTCATAAAATAAAAAAAAATACAAATAAAACTTTATCTTAACTTTCAGCTATCCTTAACGTTATTGTCATTGGTGTGAACGGGCCTTAAACTCATGCTGTGTGCTTTGCCCCACCCTCAGGGCTTTTTCTGATTGGTCCAGTGCTTTGAAACTGACAAACTGACTTTGAAGCTGCGTTAAATGTCAAATGTTTATCCCTTTCTTGACATGGTGTCTTAAAAATGTGCCGTTCATGCGTCAAACAGCCAAATATGTCTCTGTAGCACATATTTATATAGAAAAACAATTAAAAAACGCAACTGTCTGAACCAGCCCTCAGATGTTCATCTAGAGCTTGAATCTTTCTTACGTCATAATTGATTGCACAATTGTTTGTATTACATAAGAGGACATTTGATCACTAGTTTTGCCGATAAATCTTCAGAAAGACATTTTGTAGCAAATAGTTTGAACAAAAGTAAATATCCTCATGTAGCATTCTACCAAAAAGCCACAGAAAGTCTGTTTGTAATATGAAAACACATGTATACAGCTGTTCTCAACAGTTTGCACCATTATAAAATTCTCTTTTGGTTGTAGCTTGTAAAAATTCAGGAGCGGGAATTACATGTTTAGAATAAACTGCTAGAATACTAGAATAAACTAGATGAGTCCTTGGTGGTTTAATGTATTTATTTGACTTATTTATGAACATATATTTATGTGACATGTTCCCTTGAGCAAGATGACCTCTCAATGTCATGAGCTAATAGTATGTTCTCTGAGATGGCATGGAAAATACCAGCGATCTGTTCTGGAAGTGTCAGAAATAGCCCCGGAATATGCAAACGATTTCCCACAGAAGTCCCTCAATGAACAGCATCAGTGTTAACCAGGAATGTACTTTCCTCACTCTACATGCTTCAGCCTAGCATCCACTTAAGAAGTCACAAAAGCTTCTTTGTACAATTTGCCCCCATGTACTTGGCTAGGCAAGGCTTGAGCCGCCTGAGAGAGATAGACTCACCTGTACGTAGTCGACACTTCTTCCCAGGGCTTTGAAGGCGGTGTACATGACCTCCCTCTTCCCGCCCCACTTCTGCATGATGCACACACATTTATTGTTGAGAACCAGGCGAGAAATGTGCTGCAAGCTCTCGGCGTACAATTCTTTGGTTTCGTCCGGTCCTTTCTGGTGATAGTTGCTTTTCCAAACGTAGGTGGCTACCTTGTCCCGGCCCATGATGTCCCGAAAGATCTCCATCATGTAGCAGTCATCATCATTGTTCCCGTCGATAACCATAATGACCTTTATCCCAGGGTAGGTGAGCCTCTTCACAGATATTAAGCACTTTTTCAGATAGTTGGGGTCTTCCTGATAGGCTGCGATGCAAAGGGCCAGTGACTTGTTGAGTTTGATCGGTGTTTCCAGGGAGCGTCTCATGTTCCTGTGTTCCAGCAGAGCAAAAAAGCTCTGGATTATGAGGTGAATGACTAGAATTGCTCCATAAAGACCAAAGGACAAATAGTTGCCTGCAGTCGTTATGAGCTTATACCCCATGATATAAGCAGTAGAGATTCCCACCAGCAGCGAAATGCCGAACATTGTCGTCCCAACAATCCTTAAGTAGGTGATTGCTTTATCACATCTCATCTGAAAACAACAATAGGACATTAAGGGGTGAATAATCATGATTTTGATTGAACAAAATGAACAAAAAAATAAAAAATTCTCAGTCTTTTCAATGAAAGTCAGTGTGGTCCAGAGTTGTTTTGGACCCCATTGACTTTAATTGTTCCTCAAAATATCTTCTTTTGTGTTTTGCATAAGAACAAAACTCACACAGGTTTGGAACGACATGAGGGTGAGTAAACAATGACAACATCTTCATTCTTGGCTGAACCTTCCCTTTACGAACAGCTTCATGGACAGTACTCATAAATGAAATTAAAGCAGATGTGTGGACAGTTTTGTGGTGGCAATGACAGATTGTTGCTTATATACAAGCATAGAATACATGCATCTGTTCTTGCTGCATAAGCAGCAGTATATTTCAGACAGCATCATATTTCTTCCTCTTTCCTCCTCTTCTGAAGCAGTCTCTATGACCATTTGTTCCAAGTTGCCTAACTAATGCAGTTCCCCATCTGCTTGGCAGACGTGACTATGCAGCACCACCCTCTGACATCATCTGTTTATATCTCCGTGGGAACGCATGAACAGTGAAATTTAGATTTCAGAGGGCTGCACTAAAGACCCTCTGTCTTATAACTCCTGAAGACGGCCATTGTATTAATGATGGCGTCTTGTTTTATCGACTCTCGCCACTCAAATCTCGTTTTTTCTTTGATTTTATCCCTCCTGGTTTAGATTATACAGCGGTTCTGGCCTGGGAGAGAGGCTGATATGATGGACTACAGCACAGTGTGAACCTAACTGGCACGTGTCGCAGCCTTTAACGTCATCCTGCATGTTTACAAGGCCCTCCGGACCCTCAAAAACCCCACCTTATCCAACAGACACGTGCAAGCCTGTTGGATTAAGGGGAGCATGTGGTGTTAATGTCTCAAACGCCTATACTACTCTTGGGGTATCCCTAAACCTGCTTTCATGTCTTGTTTAAACTCTAGATGAACCTGAAAGGCTCATTTGAAATTTCTAAGACTGCTGAAAAGACTGAATGTTGCCCACACCTAAAAGGCCACTAAAGCTAATCACGTCATACGGGATTATCAGAAGCATCACTGTCTTTGTGAATGGCATCATTCCTCATGTTTACACAAAATTGGTGTGGGCTTTGTGTCTCCAATGATGAATGTTCAGGGTTTACATGTGCAGATTGCCTCGTCTTGTTGTGAATGGAGATGTGCGTCCTAGTAGATAATCCCTTTGATGAAGTGGTCCTGTGTGAAACATTTGCCTTCAATAGATTTTGTTTGACTGAATGAAATATGGTAATTTGCAGCACAGGCCCATTCACACCAAAGACGATAACTATAGCCATAAAGTTTTTAATAATCATTCTAATTCAATGAGAATAGGGAAGTTCACACCACAACTATAACGATAACAACACACAGAGGAATGATATAATTGGAATCACTTTAATTTTCCAGCTAATGACCGATAAAAACATTGACAGCCAATCAGGCTTAGGAGCGTACACTAAACAGAACATTATCATCCATTGGAGTGGATGGATATCGTCGTCTTTGTTATTATCATTCTGAAATAACAGTGTATATCGTGTATATTATCTGGCCATGATCCAACAGAGCAGGGAGGAGATACAGAGTGTCAAGGATCACTGAGAGTTGAATCATCCTCAATGGAGAAAACTGTAACTCCAGCTTTGAAGGTAGATGAAATATTGCCGTGCAAGAAAAGTACATTTGCACTAGCCAAAAGGGACCCAGGCCTCCTGAACACAACCAGAAAATTACTTTGCTTGACTCTTATATATCTGAATATTATTCATCTAGAGAGGATTTTTACACTATGCCTGAACGTAGGGGGAGGAAGATCGTGTAACTTAATGGGGACAGAGGATTTGTTCATCTTTATCCTCAGATTTGGATGAGCCTCCTTTAGACAAAGCTTTATTTGAAACACAATAACTCTTGAATGGCCACCAAGAACAGTTGTTATGCAGCAGGAAATCCATGGCTCATAGCTTAATACTTCTTTTAGGGGAATTGGGTAAAAAAAAAGTAGGAGATAATTTTAACTTAGCAATGGATTCTGTGAACGTTGTCTTCTAAAATTAGCAAAAACTACTTTGGTGGTCTTTTGATCCTGTATTCATAAACCGTCATATGGTTTAAATATTAAATTATAAACAAATCCACAACATTATATAATAAGATATAAAATAATTTTAAATTAGAAACAATTAGAGTACTTGAAAGAGAAAGATAGCTTTCAAAGATTTTAACTCTATAGCTAATCGGTTTTCCCATCAAATAAGTTGTTTCACTGAAATTGTGTTGGTGGGAATTTTGGCATTGCGACAAAGCTAGAGACACTGCCTTGTTGCTCGTACTGTCCTTCTGAGATACCCCAGTGTATTCTCAAGCACTGGAAGAAGCTTCTGCTTCTCCTAAGTGGGTGGTTCTGAGGTGGTGGGGAATCTAGGAACTTGGGGAACTGCCACAGCCTCCTCCCAAAGGATCTATCCAACCACTAGCACTGAGACACATCCATCACTCTGCCACGGCTCTGTGGTGTGGCCTTGTCAGACATTATGGCCGCCATGTTGCCTGCTGTTCAGGCTGCTGCCACTAGGCTTAGTGCTAAATTCTGCCTTCAGCCCGGTTTCCACCTTTCAGAAACCTCACTGTACCTCACCTTCAGTCCTAAAGAAATACCTAATGGTTGAGACAGTCAGAAGAAATAATGTGGCATTTCCACAAGCTGTAATAAGTGCCTTGAGGGCTAACCGCAATTAGGTTATTGTATGAACTTTGGCCACCATAAGTCCCCTGGACTTGACACAAATTCTTTTACTTGTGCTAGACTGTGTGGTGAACAGCTGGGTCTTATCCCAGGTACATGGCCAAGGTCGAAGCTTTATGACCTCCAACTTCAATGACACAACCACACACCCTGCACATTTACAACAGGCAGTATCTGCAAATGCTGAGGAAGTTTAGCATCAAATTATAACAAAATAGTATTTTGAAGGTAAAAACATTATTTAAACTGGCTTTCATTTTGAAGTAGAATTAAACTGCCTTGTGCCTAATATGACCAGTGCCTCATAATATGAAAACTCTGTTAACGACTGTAAAGACACATAATGAGAGAACATGTCAGCATGTAAATGTTTGGGAAACATCTGCAAAACTAGCATTTTAAGGATGAATTCATGTATTTTTAAGCAGGGTGCAAATTATGGTGGCAATTGGAGGGTCTGACCCCCCTAATTAAGGCTTGAACCCCCCTAAGAAAGTCAAAACAAAAGCATGCATTCTTAAAACATACAAGTGTATGGATGGACGTTTCAGTAGCCTGTTCAAACAACCGCACAATTAGATTACGAGTTAAAGGCGAACAGAAGCCGCGTTCGCTTGAAGAGGTTACCATGGCGATAGTAGACTGCTCTTGCGCTTCCCGTTAGGCTCAGTTTTGGGAGCTACGTTAATTGTTTTTTTAATACACATACCTATCACTTTATGATAGGCTACAAGTTTTGTTTTAAAAGTATTTTAGAAATAGGGATGCCAAAACACAATTCATTTTGCGCGATTCGAACCTAAAAAGACTGTCCCCTGAATTATACTGAGAGAAAAATGGCATTTGTATAAAAATTTAGTGCTTAGTTTATATTATTTCACTTGTATTACATGGTGACTCCCGAGAGAGCCTACTGAAAAGCGTCATTACGCATCATTACTAGCCTGCGTCACCATCAGTTTTACGGCTGCTGCTGGATTGCGCGCAGTATCTGTTCTGTTCTTTTATTGGTCAGAGTGTCCAGATGGTGTTTAATCAGCCTATAGCCCTTGTAGAACTTCAAATACCCAGTAAATGTTGCTCTAAATGTATTAAGTTGATGTTGTTTAGAAGCCTAGCTGTAATCGAGAAAATAATGTAAAAAAACTGTATGAAATCTGTCAGAAAGAGCAGCTGACATGCAGCACAGTAATGCTGTGAAAATAAATAAATAATGCTAGGTGAAAATATTTGATGTTCTTTATCAGCTGTAACGGTCTTGTTACTGAGAAATACGGTGAGAGAAATTAAATACAACCTGTTGGACCTTGGAGAAAAAAATGGCACGTGTAGGTATTGCAAACGCTTATGGCTGAACTCCATTCATTCAGATTTTTCCCCCTCATGATTGTTTAAAATTCCATTACAACATGAAATGCGTGCAAAGATAACTATTAAATAGCAGAACAGTATTATTAAAAAGAATTACACACTGAATAATTCATGGTCTTACCTTGGAGCAGCTATGTGAAGATGTCCCGTACAGGGATGCTGTCTGACGAGACTCTGCACGTTCCAGACACTTTACAAACCTTCCCATACAAGTTTTTGGGCAAGAGAACAGAGGAGACCGACATGGAGCATCTAAAAACTCCTTGCTTCAAATTGCAAAGATGTGCAATATCCACGTTTTCCATATAACGAACGAACATTCAAGTTTCACGCCTCCTCCAATACATCATATATGGTTTTTATCAGTCTGCTGTGATGAGGTCTGTTGGAGCATCTTGGCAGTTCATTCTGACTTTGTCAGTTGATAAAAGATAAAGAAAAAAGTTATCCAACAGTAGTCAATGTTGGTGACTCCAAATGTAATTCATTCAAGTTTTTCCAAGCGCACAGATTTAAGTGGTGAACTGTCCTTTTCTGCGTCTAATTTCTTTCAGACGCTTTAGGTCTATGCTTCCTGTAAGTCATACATTTGTAAGACTCTTTTTTAACCGGGCAGGGTTATGGACTTGTTTTAATAAGGGGGTTGGTTCGGGGGCGAGGAGGAGCGAACATCTAAGAGAAAAAAAGTGCTGCCCATTCAAACTTCCGAAATGGGGGTGGGTATGAGTTTATCAAGCAATTAGCCAAAGAGTCTTCAGCTAAAAAACTGTAAGTTGTAAAGATATTTTTTTTAAAAACAAAAAAACCCAAAAATATATAAAGTAATTAATAACAACAATTTATTTTAAAAAAAGAAGAAGAAGAACCATAAAATGTATTAATTAATGCATTTACAAAATGTATACACTTTTCTTTTTTTTTAAAATAGGTCTTTTAGACAATTGTAGGTATTTCTAAGCTAAAAACACGAATAATCAGTTGATATTTTGGCAATTGTAGCTATAGGTAGAACAGATACCGTTAATAAAACGTGCCTGAGAACTTTTTAATGGTCATTGATTCTCAGTTGCGCTTGTGATTTTGAGGGCAGGCAACGTATTTACCACTAGAGCGCGCCACACAATTCTAAATCTGTTCACATTCACAGCAGTGAAAGTTGGTTTGTAACAGACCTGCTTGTCAGTGATGCAAACTGTAGCGCAGGCCAAAAGCAATGTAACAATGTTTTTGATATATACGTACGACTTTTCTTTTAAAACGTGTACTATTTTCTTTCTTTCTTTCTTTCTTTCTTTCTTTCTTTCTTTCTTTCTTTCTTTCTTTCTTTCTTTCTTATGTCCACTTTTCTTCTTTTAACTAAATCCCTACAAGGTTCAAAAAATGTTTTCTGCCCAGCAGGGACAGCACATGGACTGGCTTTGGTAATGGTCCATTCATGTGAAAAGGCAGTTTCTTATGTGTTAAACTCCAATAAGTTTGTGAGTTTTCGAGTTTCAGTGCTATCAAGTTTTGAGTTTGTAGTACTCGCGCATGTAATTACTCTTAACTTGAAGTACTGAATTAGATAACTCATACATTTTGATTGCAATTAACAGAAGATTTAGTTAATTCATTATTTTTATTTTTTTTTTGCAAATCAAATGAGTTATTTACTTAACTGTTGCCAGAACTCAAAAAACTTAATTTTAACTTTAACTTTAAGTTAAGAAAGTTAAGAAATTTTTGTTTTGTACATTTTTATTGTTCCTTAACTTAAAATATTTGAGTACACTATACATTTAACTTAAAATTATAAGGATATCTCAATATTTTGCTAGCTATAACAAACTAATTCAGAAAATGAATTAGCAATAGCATTTACTGAATGAGTACAGCAACTTAAAACATGTAACTTACCTGCTCTCAAACCAAGCAGCATGCACCACTTGTCACCATGATGATAGCTCTCCAAAAACCCACATTAGCAACTCTTCCAAATTAGCATAACAAAACATTAATCACTACTAAATCTCCCTTACCATTAATCTTGCACAAAAAACAAACAAACAATATAACACTTGATTTTAGCATTTACTTTTCCTTTCGAGTGCCTTGGGCAAAGTATGGGCATAACAGTTCAGTTTACTTGAAATATGTCAGTGCTGTGAACTCAAAAGTAAAAGAAAGTTTTAAATACTCATAACAGTTAATTTAACTGAACTAATTTGTTTAATTTAAGTTTGTCCTACTCAAACTAATTAAGTATTTTGAGCATTAGGGTTTACAGCATGGGCCACTTGTTTATTTGAGCAAAGATTTACAGTGATGGACCAAATAAGCAACCGAGCTAGTTACCATGCTATGTGTCTCTGTAGGATAACCTCCACTAGCATTGCAAACACGAGGGCGCTGGACTCCTCCAGCAGACTGCAGAGGTGCTGAAGGATGGAGGCTAATGAGTCCCGGCTTCACAGTTGGGGTTTCTTTGACCCTTAACTGACTTTGATGAAGAGCAACCACATGTTTTGCTGACTCATTTAAAAAACACACTACTAGTGTCTAGTACAGTATTGCATTGTGTTCCGTATGTATGGATCTTATCCTTTCAGGCGCACTAAACATCATCTGGGGGTTTGTGTCTCTTATATGGGGCTAGAAATATGAGATAGCTCACTTTTTAGTTGTAGTTGCGCAGACGTTCGTGGTCTTTCTTGATTTCACTAGGAACAATGGCATCATTGAGAGGACATGTGCAACTCATTTTGCATTTTGTTTAGATCAAAGACACTGATATTGTTATTGTTCTCTGTGTGTTTAGCTCTAGAACATGATGAAACAGGTTTTGGCACCACTGGTAGTTTCAAATGTTGAAACGTGTAAGGTGCCATATCCGCTACAGTTGGCATCTTTCCAAAATCTGCTTCTACAGTTACTCATTATCAGCCCAGAAATCGTCTACACAACCTTTTTCTCTCACAGTCAAAATTTTCGACATCTAGGGTGGTGGACAGGAAAGAAAGTTCAATGTGAATGAACAAAGCCCCAGTCATTAAGACTGATTGCTGCTTATCTGCTGCTCATGAATTATGTGTCCCCTCAGGACCCCTTTAGTCTGGCCTTAATTTGTATTTAAGATAGTTCTGCTCCTTTACTAAAACCACAACTGTTAAACAAATATGCCATTTAACAGTGGGTAGAGTTGAATATTTTCTTTTGGAGGTTGATCC
Organism: Megalobrama amblycephala; assembly: GCF_018812025.1. Classification (NCBI taxonomy): domain Eukaryota; kingdom Metazoa; phylum Chordata; class Actinopteri; order Cypriniformes; family Xenocyprididae; genus Megalobrama; species Megalobrama amblycephala. The sequence goes on along the minus strand of NC_063056.1, from coordinate 17,067,274 downwards.
TCACCGCCTTTGAGATGATTGCTCAATTCCACACTACTGAAACAATTCTCTGATGAAATATATAATTGTTAACAAACATAACTGTGAACCAAAAAATAATAAAACATTTTATTTTATTATTGAATAGATGTCATCAACGCCTTTGCACAACATTCCAAGGAAATTGTGTTTTGTCAAAAGAAAAATACTCATTATCTATCTATCTATCTATCTATCTATCTATCTATCTATCTATCTATCTATCTATCTATCTATCTATCTATCTATCTATCTATCTGTTTGTCAGTCATTCAGTCTGTCTGTCTGTCTGTCTGTCTTTCTGTTAGTCAGTTAGTCTATATATATATCTAAATGCCTAGAGACACTTCTATAAATATTATAAGATTGAACATTTTTATTGCAAATTTTTTATTGCTAGATTTTTTTCGTCAATACAGTTTTTCTCAGTCACTTTGGTACATTTCTCGAATCATCCTTACAATTTGCAAAACTGTCTGTTCATTTCTCGAAATAATTCGTACAAACAACAAAACATATTGGATTACCTGCAAAAGCCTGTAACTTGCTCAGAATCCTTAGTCCATCTCTCAAAAGCAAGTATTTATGTCAATGAACATATCAGAGCCATCAGAATGACAAGTCCTTCTGTCATTGTTCTCGAACAAGATAGTCAAAATGCTTAGCCATGTTGTCAATATAACAGTGATGCATATTTCAGATGTAGCCTAAACTATGGCTATGGTTTTTATGACAGCGAACAAATTACTGTAAAATGTAAAATGATAAAAAAGACAAGACTACATATACATGCACTGTATATATATATTCACTGTATATATGTATGTGTGTGATATAGTATGTGTCTGTATAACGTTTATTTACTCTACTATACTGTAGTGTAATATGCTACTGTAAGTGTAAAATGCTACTGTAATATTAAGATTATAGGCTATAGCATGCACATTAGTGTGCAGTGCACATTGCTGAAATACATACCTGTTATATCTTCAAAATGCTTGAATGATTGAGGAAAGGGTTTTTCTCCAAACTTTCGGCTGCACATTTAGACCCACATAAGCCATTGTAAGGTCATGATTGAGACCATAGTTCAAAGTGGGGCCTCAGAGTGGCCCTCATTTCACCAGAAACGTGCCTACTCCCTTTGCCTTATCTACCTCTTCCTCTGTTCTGCCTCCCTACCTTCTACCCCACATCCTTACTCCTCTTCTTCTTCTTCCCAGCTGTTGACCTTGTTTGTTTCCATGTTGTTCTTCCATTATTAGAAATTGAAACTCTTGTGTTGTACTCTGTCTATATATGCTTTCCAGTTGAAGATTCATGACATGCATCTTTACAGTTTTTCTCAGTCGCTTTGGTGCATTTCTCACATCACTGTTTACATTTGCACAACAGTTAATGCAGTTCTCAAAACAATTAGTGCAAACTGCAAAACCTAGTTGATAACCTGCAAAAGCGTGTCACTTGCTCAAAATGGATAGGTCATTCCTCAAAAGCAAGTATTTATGTCAATGAAAGTGTCAGTGTCATCAAGATGAAAAGTCCTGACACCATTGTTTATGAACAAGATAGTCAAATGGCTTTGTTATGTTTTCATTATGACAGTTTACTCTGTCAATGTTTTCCAATGCAAAAAAGTCAGATCTTGGTGACACTACCTGAAAATGCTCAAGACAGCACTATATACTATTTGCACAGCCATTTGAAAAATACAGTAAAGTTACACATTACTGTATTTAGTGAGGTAACTGAGTACAAGACACTGAATACGTATGTTTCACATTTTTACTGCATATGCTCTTTGCAATTCTAATTTGTTCACAGGATTGTGCAAAAGAAAAAATACACCCTTATTTGCAACAAACATAAACTCCCTTTGGGTAGAGCTGTGCACAACTGTAAACAATATTGCAGTACATATGGCAAATCTTTACTGTAACAATACTGTACACTACAATACACTAAATGTGTGATGCAGTAAAGCTGTACGTCTAAATGTAAAATGTACAGTGACAAGTTCTTGTCCCACTGCAAGCTTCATGTATGACACGATGACAGTAGTGCAGTGCAGATTGTTTAGTGCTGAATTACTGTCCATTTATACACACCTGTTCTCCCAACGAAATGTTTGAATAATTGAATTTACAGTGGTTTTCCCAACATTTGGCTGCACCCTTCGACCAGCCTCAGCCATTGTAAGGCCGTGATTGACAACATGATCCACAATTGTAGCCCTGATTTCATCAGGGATCTGCCTATTGGCCTCTTCTTCCTCTTCCCCTGTTTTGTCCCCTTCCCCTTCTTCCCCGCACCCTTACCCCTCTTCCATGAGGCTGACCTTCCATTTCTGTGTCACAGTATTGTAGAAATGGTACACACTATGTCCTGCTTGGTTCGTATATGCTTGTAAAGTGGGGGTTTATGGGATTCAGCTCTGACAGTGATTGTAGAGAAGTGGCTTATCATTGGTTGCAACTAATGCTTCACACACCCCTTCTCATCAGTGAAAGTTGAGATTCACTTGAGAGAAATTGTTCAATTTAGGAGTCATTTTCAGGAAAAAAGGATTTTAAAAAAATGTGTAAAATTTGCTTGACAGATTTTGATAACTAGTTCAACATTTTTGTATGTAATGACTCAAGCAATGAAATGAGGACTATTAGTTTTATATGGAATGACTATTCAGCATTCACAAGTATAGTTAATTTTGACTGACATGACATAAGCAAATGATAATGTTATAAAACAGCAGAGAGTTGTATGAAAGCAATTGATGCATGTCCAAAAGCATTTGCAATTTGTTCGAAGGAATGAGAAACTGCTACTATGATGTGCACAAATGACTAAATGTTGTGGAGGTTGAACTAATTGTTGTGCAAATGTAAATAGTGATGTGAGAAATGCACCAAAGCGACTGAGAAAAACTGTAAGCTGTTTTAGAGAACTGTTGGGTCATTGGTTGATCTAATGCTTTACATTCCACTGAATACATTAGTGAAATTCAGGATTCACCTGCAAAATTCATCAATTCAGGACACATTTTAAAAAGTCTAATAGAAATGTATAGATAATATACTTGACACATTATGATAACTAGGTCAACCATTTTGCATTTAATGACTTATGCGATGAACTAATGACTAGATGTTTTGAGGGGTGCGATTATTCAACAGAGAACCATATAACACATTTTGAGCAACATAACATTAGCAATTGATAATATAGGAAATAGCAGACAATTGTACATAATCAATTGCCTGAATGTACTAAAGCATTTGCAATTTGTTCAAAAGAATAAGAAACTGCTTTTATGATGTGCACAAGTGACTATATGATGTGGTGGTTGAACAAGTAGTTTTGAGAATTTCAGTTCTGATCTGAGAAATGTGCCAAAGTGACTAAGAAAAACTGTATTATTTATTTATTTTTTAATTTATTTTTTGTACAGTGTTATTAATGCTTTGGCAATGTACAGATTTCTTTCTCCATGCCAATAAAGCAATTTTGAATCTTGAAATCTTGAAATCTTGAAATCTTTAATCTAGTCAGTCAGTCTCTTTTTCTGTCTGTTATAAAGTCAGTCAGTCAGTCAGTCTCTTTCTTTCTTTCTTTCTGTTAGTCAGTCAGTCAGTCAGTCAGTCAGGCAGTCTTTCTTTCTTTCTTTCTTTCTTTCTTTCTTTCTTTCTTTCTTTCTTTCTTTCTTTCTGTTAGTCAGTCAGTCTGTCAGTCTGTCTGTTTGTTTGTCTGTCTGTCTGTCTGTCTCTCTGTCTGTTTATCTTTCTTTCTTTCTTTCTTTCTTTCTTTCTTTCTTTCTTTCTTTCTTTCTTTCTTTCTGTTAGTCAGTCAGTCTGTCAATCTGTCTGTTTGTTTGTCTGTCTGTCTCTCTGTCTGTTTATCTTTCTTTCTTTCTTTCTTTCTTTCTTTCTTTCTTTCTTTCAGTCAGTCAGTCAGTCAGTCAGTCAGTCAGTCAATCTCTTTCTTTCTTTCTGTTAGTCAATCAGTCAGTCAGTCAGTCAGTCAGTCTGTCAGTCTGTTTGTTTGTCTGTCTGTCTGTCTGTTTATCTTTCTTTCTTTCTTTCTTTCTTTCTTTCTTTCTTTCTTTCTGTTAGTCAGTCAGTCTGTCAGTCTGTCTGTTTGTTTGTCTGTCTGTCTCTCTGTCTGTTTATCTTTCTTTCTTTCTTTCTTTCTTTCTTTCTTTCTTTCTTTCTTTCTGTTAGTCAGTCAGTCTGTCAATCTGTCTGTTTGTTTGTCTGTCTGTCTCTCTGTCTGTTTATCTCTTTCTTTCTTTCTTTCTTTCTTTCTTTCTTTCTTTCTTTCTTTCTTTCTTTCTTTCTTTCTTTCAGTCAGTCAGTCAGTCAGTCTGTAAGTCTGTCTCTTTGTCTGTCAGTCAGTCAATCTCTTTCTGTCTTTCTGTTAGTCAATCAGTCAGTCTGTCAGTCTATCTGTTTGTTTGTCTGTCTGTCTGTCTCTCTGTCTGTTTCTCTCTGTCTGTTTATCTGTCTTTCTTTCTTTCTGTTAGTCAGTCAGTCTGTCTGTTTGTTTGTCTGTCTGTCTGTCTGTCTCTCTGTCTGTTTATCTGTCTTTCTTTCTTTCTTTCTTTCTTTCTTTCTTTCTTTCTGTTAGTCAGTCAGTCTGTCAGTCTGTCTGTTTCTCTCTGTCTGTTTATCTTTCTTTCTTTCTTTCTTTCTTTCTTTCTTTCTTTCTTTCAGTTAGTCAGTCAGTCTGTCAGTCTGTCTGTTTGTTTGTCTGTCTGTCTGATGATCAGAGCTTATAATGTGGTTTATAGTAGCTTGGTCATGGCATCTTGTAAGTGAAGATTGGACCTCTGTTCCCGTGTACAAGTGCTCCATATTGACAGTGAATACTGTGTGAGTAATGAGAGGAAGTGCCTTTTGAACTTTAAAGCAAAGCACCTTACTCACATTTTCCAAAAGTGCATCCGGTGGCTCGGCTATCATCTGTGGTCAATAACTGGCCCTTTCACTGAGAGGTGATTATCATCAGACGATCAGACGTGGGAGAGCTGCTCTGAGAATGAGGGCATTGAACACAGAGTGTGCCTCTCCAACATGTGTTTCCTCAGTGTGTCACTGTATGTGTGGGGGTGCACATGTGTATAATGTGTGTGTGAGAGAGAAAAAGAGAGTGAAAATCAGGTCTACTATTCTCCACCCTGCCTGTTTTACAGTTTCCATGGTGAGTGATGTTAGCATGGCACCAAACAGAATTAAGACTGATTTCATTATAGAAATGCAATTTGAATAATTTCCTCTTTTCACTAAGCTTTTAAGACAGAATGCGACGTCAGGTCACCCTTAAAGTGACACAACAAATTTAATACAAGTTAAGGTTGATTAACAGCATTTGTTGTATGTTAATTGCCACAGAAATTATTTCGACTCATCAATTTTGACTTACAATGGAAGTGAAAAGGACCAATTTTTAGAGGATTTAAAAGCAGAAAAGCTGAGTTTGTAATTTTTTAGTTAGTTTTTTAAATTAATAATTTATAATTAATCTAAAATCATGTTAACATGCATGTTGTTTATGTCTTGTGACATAAACAAACTGAGTATTTTAATGTTTGTCCCCATTCACCTCCATTGTAAATACCTCATTGTAACTCAGATGTTTGCTTTTTTAATGAAAGTCCATGGAATATTCCTTAAATCAAAGTTTGCCTCATTGAAATATCTAGAAATATTAGCCTACTTGATATTTGTTTAACTGTTTTTGCACAGAACTAAGAGGTTTCCTGTCATAGGAAATAAATGTGGTCTATGTGCTTATTATTTTTGGCTTTTATGTCCAATACTTTTTTCTTCTGTTGTTTCTCATTGTCATTACATGGAGATGGTCATTAGGCTAAAAAATACAGACTATTTATTTACTGTGACATGACATAGTTTGCTTTAATGGGCAAAATACCAAATTACACACCAAAACCACATGGAGTGGATGGGACCAGCGAGCTGTCGATATTTGAGGTTTCACAGGGGTGAACGAAGGTGGATAGGTTTCTTTGTGTTCATTATGGTTTTAATGGAGCTTAGGGGGTCAGAAAGTTAACCACAGCTGTTTGGACTGACAGGAAATGCGAGTGCTTCTGTTTATAGTCTCACTTCCACATTGAAGCACTTCTCTAGGCTTCAAAGCAGCTTTACTGCATGAGTATCCTGCCTGTAGGCTAAATATTCATGGCTCTGGCCTTGCCAGCGCAATTACATTATTTCTCATAGAAGCCTGCTCATTTTCACTCTGAAAGATTGCAGCAAACACTGTTGATGCAATAGTGTGATGACTCCTGTAAACGGTTGTGGTGAAGCATATCATCCAATTACAAAGCCAATCCCTTCTGTTCCTGCACTAACAGGATGAGAAATATGGATTTGATGAGTAAGAGTGCACATGTATGAACAAAAAACCCTATGTTTCATATTTTAACAATGTATATTAGTTACTTGTAATGTATTCAATTAAATAAACTACATTATGTATTAATTACACTTCTCATTTTATAAATAGGATATATATTCAAGACATTACATTATTGGACAGGCAAACAAGCTATTTTCCAAAGTCTCGCACCTTGTTTTCAAGAATGTGTTCTCTTGGTTTTTCTGATCCCGACAAAAAGAGAAAACTATACACTGTAAAAAATGACCATGATTTTAACAGTAAAAGACTGTAAAAATGCTGCGGTGAAAAACTGTTAATTGGTTTACAGAAAGTTCCCGTACTATATACGGTGAATAACTGTAATAGATCTAACGGTACATTTAATGTAATTTTACAGTAAAATACCGTTAAATTCACAGTTTTTGGAAGTGAAAATAACAATTCATTGTAAAATTTACAGTGAAAAACCGTAAATTGACATTCCCACAATTCCCTGCGTGACACTTCACATTTGATATATTTTCGTTGAAATAACTCTGTTTCTTCTTAGTTTTTTTCATTTTTTTTAATCAGTTGTGTACATTAGGGTTTTATGTTACACCTAATGTTTTTACGTTGCTACCGTATTTTTTACGGTAAAGTTCTGGCAACCACAGCTGCCGTTTTTTTACCATAAATTTTACTGGGATTTTTTTTTACAGTGTACATTTAGTTCTGGTTTGTTACAGAACTTAAAGCTACAAAACAAAAGGCATTAGGATAAGGTCACAACTTTTTTTGACATATATTTTGCAATGGAACTTACCAAACATCCAAAACAATGCTGTGTGTTGGACTAAATGCATTGGTTCGTGGTGGTATTTTAACAGTTGAGAACTCACAACAAGCTCATAAAATGTGCAAAGGAGTCAAAACAGCACTAGGAATTCCTCGGTCACACACACACAAATGAAGATCTGATGTAAGGAGATGGTGTTCTGATGCCTGTACCAAATTGTAATGGGCAACATAGCTCCTATGATGAGAAAAACCAGGTATGTGATTTTTAAATGTTGCATCTTGTGGCATCACATCCTGTTTTTGCTTCGTTTAGATACTTTGATCCATGTTGTTGATCCACATTTCAGTCGAACCACACCAGAGTTTGTTTGGAAGTGGATTGAGACCTACCTTTTCAGGGATTTTAGTCCACTTGTTTGGTAAGCACCAGGGTTTGGATGGCAACATTCACACTTATTCAAGTCATCCAAATGCGAACACACCCATAGTTTTGGCTCAAAATCCTTTTTGTGTGTGTGTGTGTGTGTGTGCTTCATCCAGTGGTGTTAACGCAATCTGTGTTGCCAGCTTCGCCTACTCTGATATGTGGTTTGGTGACTCACAATTAGTGGTACTTCAGACTTGCTTAGATGGTAGGAGAATTCCATATTATTATACATTATTTAATGTTATATTGTTACGCTGGCAGAAAACTTGTTTTTCTTTCTTTCTTTCTTTCTTTCTTCATTTTATTTATTTATTTAATTTTATTTTCGCTTCGCTTAGCTTAGCTACTCTCGGGGTTGGGGAGGACACCATTCAGGGCTGTATAAATGTTTTCAAATAGCAGGGGATGTGGCACAATGGCCAGAGGTGTTAAACGAACATCCCCATTTGTTAGTCTGATCAATGTAAAGTACATTACTATTGACCTCTAGGGCAGGCTTAAACAAGGACTCAACAGAGATCAGAGAGTTGGACAGCACACCTAGGTCACAAAGTGAAAGCCTTCAAGTCAAGTACATCTCTCACTTAATTGTCGAGTCTTTGGCATTGATGTGACATTGACTTCAGCTCTGAGAGCACTGTTTTCCTCCCTGTTCTGTTCATGACACATCCTTGATGTGACAAAACAGCTCCGCCTTAAACAGAGCATTAGAAGGACTCTGAGGATTTACACTTTAAGCAACACCCAAGCTCGCTCTTATCACTTCAGCAATGATCTGCGGCCCTCTTGGGGTCTCCTCCGTCTGTCGCGCTCGGCCTATCACCCCTATGAGCTCATGTAGTGTGATAACAGTCCTGTTGAGCTGGAAAAGTGAGTGACCATTATGAAAGTGAAGCCTTTTTTATGAGCTTTGGCTCTTCCGCCTCCCCCAGCCTTATGAACCCCAAATGCAGTGGGTCAGCAGTGTCAGAACAATGGCGTAAAGTCGCCACCCACTTCCGTCCTCTCTGGAGGGGATAAAAAACAGCCAGTCTGATTAACAGCATTAAGGATTGTTGCTCATTTTGTGAAACACTCTTTCTTACAGAACAATAACCTACAAGCAAGAACATGAAGGCTTGTTTTGAATCACTTTCTCATTTCAAGTGAATTTCTAATTGAGTTTACATGACCAAATCAATTGTTGCACCAGAAAATCCCTGGATCTGCGGTTTGATGCTATGATGTTGCAATATTACAGAGAACAAAAGAGTCTGCTTTTTAACTCACGCACGTTCTCACAGAGCCGTCCAGCTCTGGTTCTGTTCAAAGACGTGCAAAGGGACACTCCAGTTTCAAACATCTAGGAACAAAATAAACCAATTTACCACAGAAAAATAAACCATTTTCTAGCTAGTATTTATTTCTGTTGGAAGCAAAACTATTTCACAGTTTACATTGGGAAGTACAACTTTTACCTGTATAATGGTAATGTTACGACAGCTGAGCCTTTGTGACCTTGGCTAATTTGAGTCGCGTCTGGTTTTGGATCACTTCCTGCTTCTGAATAACAGGGAGCACTGGGGGGAAAGAAATTGCTCACAATCTATCAATTACTTTGGCAATTTATCAACATCAAAAAGCTTTTTTTTAAAATAAATACAATCAGTTCAGACTATATTTGGATATATTACATGTTTAAATAATAAAACATCACACTTGATGAAATGTTTGATTATTATTCACTTCATTATAGTTCACTTCAACTGGAAACATCGCTGTGTGAAATATGTTTCAAAATGTAGAAAGTTTTCTGTGAGGGTTGTGTTTAGGGGTAGGGGTAGGGGATAAAATACATAGAATATACGGTTTGTACAACATAAAAATAATCATGTCTATGGAAAATCCCCATAAAATGTGGAAACTCAACATGTGGTGTGTGTGAATGTGTGAAATTAGGAAATAGAAATTAGGTTTACACAGTTTACATGATTATTTTTCTTATTAATTGCTTGTCCAGTTGTCTTTTTGTGATTACTAAAGAAGATACTAGTATACTTTGCTATTATTGAGAGAAGTTGTTGCTTTTAGGGGTCTTAATACAGCCATCACATCCAAAGCTGTGCCACTGCAGTGCAGCTGGAAGTGTTTACCTGCTGATATATGGCCGGGTCTTTAGAGCTGATTCAAACTGTGAAAGAAAGCCTTTTCTGTTTAGTGTTTCTAACAAACTCTTCCAGATTACATTCAACACCCTTGTGTACAGAAAGCCTTGCAAGTCACTTGTTTGGCCTAAATTGAGGTTTGTGAAGGAAGAGAGTAATCCTAAAACCATAAAAAACAGTTTGAACGGTTTGAGGGAAGAGAGCAACACTCAGAAGTAATAATACATTTCCAAGAAATATTGCAAAATACATCTACTTTGTATATATTGAGAAAAAAAAGTGCACATCAATAGAAAATATTAGATCACTCCAGCAATAAAGGCTTAGTGTGTGGTAGTTTTTTGTGTGTGTGGACAAAGGGATGCGCAGAGTTGACGTTGATGGTCATCAATGGGGGTACATGCTGAGTGAGGTTCGTAGTCTGATGGGGGTCTGTATGAGACATTTCCCAAGCCAGTGGAAATGAAGAACATATTTTTGAAACCAGAGTGGTCCTTATACACACTGGGAACATCTGGTTGAATCACTTATCATGCTGTAGCAGCAAGAATGGAGTCATTGTTCCTGGGCTTTTATGATCTATACCACCAAACATATCCTGCAGTAGAGGTCTAATCCGTAGATAGGGTTGCGTTGGCCAATTTAAAGCCTTTCGATGAAAAGTCTTAATGCTACTGCTGAAAATCTGGTCTGTCCTTAATATAATATAAACCTAATATGGAAATGCTCTGCTGATAATCTATATGCTGAAAATGATGATTCCCTTTATGGATGTTTCACAACATCCATCAATTCTCCATTCTCTAGCGTTGCAGAGATGCAGTTTCACAACAATTTAATAATAATAATAATAATAATAATAATAATAATTTTACTTTTTAAAGCATCTTTTTAGACATAGTAATAGTTACTTAGTGTGTTAATAAATGCTTTATTAACACATATTCCTACTGCAATTTATTATTAATTCAGGTAATTATGAAACATTTAGAAGTGGTCAGTTAACTATTTTTGTGAGCTCATCTAAAGTGAGGACTATTTATGCTTTGTAAAGCTTTTATAAATGAGATTTAAAGGTTCAGTGATCTTCTGCATTGCTGTTCTCTAATGTTTTAAAGTTAGTACTGAGGTAGTTTTGACTAGGAATGTGTTAATAAAGCATTTATTAACACACTAAGTAACTAATATGTCTAAATAATAAGATGCATAAATGTACATTTAAATATTTTATTAATCCTTTTCTTACACTTCCTAAATGATCTTATGAACCACTGACAACTCCTAAATAACTGCTTAATGTCTATTAATGCTTTATAAGTGATGAATTAACTATTTACTGCTTCATAGCGTGAGTTATTATAAAGTGTTACCGACTTTCTTAAAGTCGTGATGAGTTTCTTGTAGTTAAAACCCATCTTATAATCGTCAATGTTTAAAACAAATCTTTCCACCGAATGTCTCAACAATTGTTGGCCATCTGCTCCTCACACACACCTAACATTCACTTCGTGTTTGCTGAAGTCATTCCTGCCATTAGCCATTGTATAATGCGTCATTCGAGAGCTCCCCCTCTTGTTAAAATCAGACATCAAACAGACAGCGTTCTGTTCAGAGGTGCTCACAAATTACCACACGTCTGACACAAGCCGGCGCTGATGTCATATAGCCCTGGTGGTCGCTAGGTTCACGAGGGGCTGGTCTCAAGAGGTTTCCCTTTCAGCTGCCGGTGATACCTGTCTGCTGACGCCACTGAACCCAAACATGACCTCACACCACATTCTAATTAGAGTCCTGGGAACTCCCTATAACAAATTCCACTTCACTACAGCACAAATGATCACCAACTCTTGAAGCAATAGATTCGATATAGGATAAAGTGGTGAGTTAACTGTGCTGTTTAGTTATGCTTGTTTTAGTATAACTAAACAGGGAAGTGTTTTCTTGTACAATGCAGTAGCTCATTACTTAACCACCATACTATGATGATGCATCATTGTAGAAAGTTAGTCAAGACTGTTTCCTGAATGTGGTTCATTCAGTAATCAGCTTTCTCCACAATCGAATTTCTCTGCTGTAACAAGTTGGAACTGTGTTTTCGGGAAATGCCAAAACGTTGAACTATGTTGGTAACATCAGAACCTGTGCAATGTTAAGTGAATCGCTGTAGAGAAAAATAAACTGCAAACGGATGTAAGAAGTGATGTAACAACATCCCGAAAGCTTAATTATTAGTGATTTATGAACCTCAAAAAAACCTTAAAAGTTGGTCTCATGGATAGTAATGATGCCACTGGGGCTAGTACTGCCAAATATACAACTTCCGGTTGTGGGCATGTCTCGACGAATTTTTTTCGAACATGCCCTTTATCATGTAATAAAGGGTGGAATTCCTTGTATAGGCACTTCTCCCTGATAAGTGTGCACACACACATCACCCAGAGCAAGAGCACGCCCATCAACGCGTTTCTTTTGGGATATGGAAGCAGAGAGATTTTTCAACAATGGGTGCGTCTCAATCAAGGTTATTATAGTTTTGCATTTTTCATTAGTTTTTATTTTTATTTCGTTTTGACTTTTTGTTTTCAAATTCAGTTTAGTTTTAATTAGTTTTTAAAGTGGGTTTGCTAGTTTAGTTTAGTTTTTATTTTTTGAAAATGCTTAGTTTTAGTTTAGTTTTAGTGTTAGTTTTAGTCTTTTTTTGTAATTTGGGTTATTTGTCAGGGGCAATATTCAAAAAGGTCAGAAAAAGTATTGTGTAATAATAACTCAACAAAAACATCATACAATTTTAGAAAATATTCATTAAAAAATAAAACCAGTTCATAAAATGTACATATGGGCACAAATATGTAAACAGTCTCAACACTCCGAAGTAAGTGCAAAATGTGTAAGTGACGTGTGCCAGTAAAAAACCTAAAGAGCCAACAGACTAAAGAAGACATACATGAACCGCCTATTCTATCTATGTAGCCTATTCAACCCATTTTTAAGCCACAACAAGACATTTCTGTCAGATTGTCAGGGAGCTCAATCTAAGAAAAGAACATGACAAATAACAAAAAACAAAACAAAAAACAAACTTTAAATACAGCTTTTCAATTTTTTTAGTGTGTGTGTGACACCTTCACAAAATTGCCAAAAAATCTACCAAAAATCTTCTATACAGAATTCACACCCTATACAAATACCACAGCTGTACAATTTTCACACCCTATAACAGTTACTAAATTTACAAAAGCCTGCTCGTCTGGATTGAAGCAGCAAACATTCAGTGTAAAGGCCAATTCACACCGCACCGACAAACGCCAACAAACTCGTCTGTTGGAGTTTGTTGGATCGGTGTGATACCCCTGTTGGCGTTGGTCTGAGTCGGTTTTCACCAGACTGAACATGTTTAATCGGCGTTAGTTTGGTAGTCTGAGCATCCAACAAACGGCAACCAACTCTGACGTAATCTGACCTGACTACGAACCGTTGCCATGACGATGAGGCAAGTCCCCTGCAAAGACAGCTGTTTAATCGCGCCCGCGCCTCACGCACACACAACAAAGCAGCGGAAATGTGACATCGCAGCTTGTTCGTTATAAAAAATAAAATACAGTTAAAAAAAATGAAAACATACAAAAGGTACAATAGTCCATAGTGCAATCCTTGCCATTCAGCAAGAGCACGTTAAGAGAGGTAACGTTAACCACCATGAGCAACGCAGGTTTACCTTCAGTGACACTAAAACTCTGTAAACTTGATTTTTTTCTCACAGTAATTTTCATTTTGGGTGAACTATGCAAACACATTTGGATTGAAGCAGCAAACATTCAGTGTAAGAGTAAACAAATGACATTATTTAATATTTGAATCACAGATAGTGTTTTGACATCGACAACCCAAGTGCATTTTACCTCAAACTTGCGACTAGTTAACTTGCTATAGTAGCAATCGCTTCTCGCGTCGACATTAACACGCTGACAAAGTTATATTCAGAATTAAAAATATTTTTATACCACTTTTTAATGTGTGTTTGTGTAAAGGTGTTCACGAGATACCAACCTTTAGCGAATTTGCTTTCAAAGTCGAACACTCATGGAGACGCGGTGTGCACTGACTGGAGGGGCTGTGTGTGCGCGCGCATGTATGTGAGAGACGCAGGGAAAGGAAATGCAGCTGAACGTTATTTTCTATATGAAAGACATTGATAAAGACGAAAACTAAGGACATTTAATCTATAATTTTATTTTATTTTAGTTAGTTTTGCCAAACACACATTGCAGTTTTAGTTAGTTATCGTTTTTTTGTAATGCCTCGTTTTTATTTTATTTCAGTTAACGACAATGTTTTTTCCCACCTAGTTTTCGTTTTTTCGTTCGTTTTCGTTAACGTTTATAACCTTGGTCTCAATCAGCTCCTAGTTCAGTAGTCAGGGCACTGATCAGGGAGTTGGCCACATTCATTTTCACGATATACTGATTCACGACCTAGGGAGCTGGGGAGCTGATTGAGACGTATGGAATGTCGCCAAAGGAGTGTGTTTTTGGTTGTGAGGGAAAGATTACCTTTTTCAGCTTCCAAAAAAAACAAAATAATGACTTATTTAGTGATGGCCGATTTCAAAACACTGCTTCAGGAAGCTTCAGAGCATAATGAATCAGCCTATCGAATCATGATTCGGACTGCTTGTCAAACCGCCAAACTGCCGAACCGCTGATTCGACACGCTGATTCATAACGCTGCAAAGCTTCCTGAAGCAGTGTTTTGAAATCGGCCATCACTATATAAGTCGTTATTTGTTTGTTTTTTGGCGCTCCAAAAATATTCTCATCGCTTTATAATATTAATATTGAACCACTGTACTCACATGAACTGATTTAAATATGTTTTTAGGAGCTTTATGGATCTTGAGAGAGGAAATGTCATTGCTCCCTATGCAGGCCTCACGGAGCCATCGGATTTCAACAAAAATATCTCAATTTGCATTCCAAAGATTAACAAAGGTCTTACGGGTGTGGAACGGCATGAGGGTGAGTAATAAATGACAGAATTTTCATTTTTGGGTGAACTAACCCTTTAAGCAACTAGCTCCAGCTTAGGACCAGCTTGTAACCAGCTCATGATCAACTAAGGACCGGCATAAACCAGTTCAAACCAGCTGCCATGCTTCAAAACATAACTAACCAGCTTATTCTGTTTTTTCCAACAAGGGTGATTGATGCTGAACTCTTATAATGATTTGTGTACTGCTTTGTGGCACCTGAACTTTCAAAACCGAGAAATCTTGGTCTAGATTGTGCTATTCTAGGTCTGTTATGTATCGTTCTTCATTTCTTATGGCCTAGTTCATCAGTATTTAGCCAGAGCAAACAGAGAGAGCATCCCCACAGAAGATGACGTTCAGGGTGGGAGCTGTTTTAATTTGGACGGCAGCGCTCAATTTTGCCCACAAACGTGAGCCGTGCTGTCAATGTGTTCCATTATACCACAGTTATTACTGTTTTATGGTCCCATGAGATCACCGACAGCTGTATTTCTCTAAGGAATTTCACAGAGATTGTCACAGCACACAATGTGTCGTCTGTCGAAATGTGCTTGATTTGCAATCTGTACTCTTTTTTTATTCCCACTGGCAATGTTCATTCAGATTACGTTTTCGAGTGCACTCACAGGCCAGATACGGGACAGCTAAGCTTCTTGTGTGTGGATTTTTTTGCTCTTTTTTTTCAATGTTCAACCGTTGCTTATTTTTGAGATGAGTTTCAGTGAATAGCAAACCTTGGCATGGTTCTAACTTTAATTAAATATAATATGGAATCAAAATACTTTTCGTGTCCTGCAAAGTGTCAAACAAACTGGTAACAAAGACATTACCGTTGATCCATTCATCAGTAAATACATTTTGGAGGCCCACGTTCTCATTGTATGTGTGTATATCTTTGTGAAAAAAAGAAGTACACTTAACATATGTTTAAAAGAATATACAAATTGAATATACAAATGTAAGGTTTTCCGGCACATAGCTTCATGTCAATTGCACATTATTACAAAGTGCACTATTTAAAAGTATACCTAAGTGTCATGAAAGAGTACCCTCTTTAAGTACACTTAAGTGGCATTTTATTTCATTAATATTATACGCAACTACAGATTTAAAAATACATACACTTTGAAGTACACTACAAGCGCAGACTAAATTGAATACAATTAAGCACACTTCTTTTTTCACAAGGGTAAGCATATACAATGAACATTAATCAAACAAAGTTCACTTCATCAAATGGTTGGTTTGATGAGAAAATAATAATAGTTAATAATAGTTGGCTCGCATGTTGTTGGATCAACATCCTAACCGCTGAAACTTAACCCTAAAATCTGATTTGCGGATATTCCTGGAACATGCCTTTGTGTAAATTATATGGAATTCTGAGTCACCTAAAATCTAATTTCCCATCTGTTTAATGAAATAACTGACATGCACAGTACAAATCAGGTAAACCACTGTTTATTTTGGCTGTTTCATGGAGCAAGCTAAAATGACATGCAGAAAAAAAACAAAAAGCTGCATTGTGAAATTAGGAATTATGCTTGAATTCTCATCCCACAAACATTCATAATTTACTGAGCATTTCTAAAACAAACCTGCACTGGATTACATAATCATTCAAGCTAATGTAGGTCAGGAAATACTTGTGCTGCAATGCTTTTTGATTGTGTTTTAGCGGTAAATGTGTGACATGGGATGAGTCACGGCACTTTCTTTGGTAGAGGCTGATGTGGTGAAATATTTATTATAGTAAAGAATGAGTGTTTACACGAAATTCCTTTGAATTCAGCTATGAAACACAGTTTAGGGAGCTGAATTGGTTGCTTTTCTCAGGTTCACACTTCTTGCAAACCATGAAAACATATTCACATGAATGTAAGTAGTGAAAGAATGATTTAACCCTTTGGCTTTCCTCTAAAGCATGAGAGAAATAGTCAAATTAAAGAGAGTGATTGGCTACCCCCTGTCAAAGTTTCTACACCTCTTTAACTGTCAGAGACCCAAATATTCATGCACTGTCCCTTTGAATGATTTATCATGTATTTTCCCTTAAAGGTTTAGTTCACCCAAAAATGAAAATTCTGTCATTTATTACTTACCCTCATGACGTTCCACACCCGTAAAACCTTCATTAATCTTCGGAACACAAATTAAGATATTTTAGTTGAAATCCGTTGGCTCCGTGAGGCCTTCATAGGGAGCAATGGACACTTCCTCACTCAAGATCCATAAAGGTACTAAAAAAATATTTAAATCAGTTCATGTGAGTACAGTGGTTCAATATTAATATTATAAAGCGACAAGAATATTTTTGGTGCACCAAAAAAAACAAAATAACGGCTTATTTAGTGATGGCTGATTTCAAATCACTGCTTCATGAAGCATCGGAGCATAAATGAATCAGCGTGTCGAATCATGATTCGGATCGCGTGTCAAACTGCCAACGGCTGAAATCACGTGACTTTGGTGCTTTGATACACTGATTCATTTGTGCTCCGATGCTTCCTGAAGCAGTGATTTGAAATCGGCCATCACTAAATAAGTCGTTATTTTGTTTTTTTTTTGCCCTCCATAAATATTCTCGTCGCTTTATAATATTAATATTGAACCACTGTACTCACATGAACTGATTTAAATATTTTTTTAGTACCTTTATGGATCTTGAGAGAGGAAATGTCATTGCTTCCTATGGAGGCCTCACTGAGTCATCGGATTTCAACTAAAATATCTTAATTTGTGTTCCGAAGATGAACAAAGGTCTTACAGGTGTGGAACGGCATTAGGGTAAGTAATAAATGACAGAATTTTCATTTTTGGGTGAACTAACCCTTTAAAGGCTGTGGCTAGAAAAATATATGTATGTGTCTGCAAAATTTGAATGTTGTAAAACTATTATAGTTAAATATATACACAAACACACAGTCCTTCAATTTTAAGGACACTGTTGCTCAACAGTTTGTTGCCTCTTAATTAACTCTTGATATTATAAACATGTTGGGGTCAATAGGAGTTGGTTTGTGATCTTTGTCATTAGTGGTAATTGAAGGATATTTGTACAGACTTCAGTCATGTGATGAGCATAAACTCAATAAAAACATGACCTCTAACATTTAATAAAATTTTAGTCTGATCTAAGCCTTTGTCCTGCTTTGAAGTCCTATAGGTTTAGAAAGTAAATACGGATGTTCCCATGACAAACATCAAGCTCACAAATATTTGCACAAATAAAGAACTCACAAACAGTGGGTAAAATAATCATATAATATTTGCATTACTTTACATTACTGTTTTTAAGATTGAATGGAATACATCTATCAACATTCCTCTCGCTTCATCTGCCAACTTGTAATTAACTATACCAATGCGTCAAAATGTAAAATAGTTACAATTTGCCATTACATTGTGTTGGAATATCTCAACCTTGTTAGAGATACAGAGATTTTAGGATGTTTGTATTTACATCAATCCACCAGTGAGATGTTAGCGCTGCTAGAGGCTAAGCCCAAGACCTCCATGTGAGGGTCTCAACTGCATATTTGACCTGGTTACCTCATGGTGAGCAATGTGATTGTATGAAACCCCAGTCCCAGATGTCCACTGACCCACAGGGTCTCCAGAGGTTTGGTTTTCAGATCTTGTGTGGCAATATTTGTTATTAAAGTAAGAAAGTTACTTCCTCCTTGAGAGAAGGTGTTCTCCGACTGCATCTAACTTGAGGAAAGAGTAACTTAAGGTAAACACAAACATCCATTATTAACCACATAAGAAATAGACAGCAAATTTGGCTTTTTGTTTCACTTTTCCAACCCAGATAACTTGACCATCTGGAAACAGCAGTCACATTGAGTGCAAAGTGAGCTTTATTAGATTGTAACTTATTTAAAGACAACCAAAGTTATAATCAGTTTTGAGTCATGAAAATATTATCAGATTATGCCGTGATATTTCAACCTAAGTGGTGCTGGAATTTGTTTTAGAGAGAAGCTCATGTGTCCTCTCGAGTGCCTTTGGAAATTCAAGAAAAAGATGTAGCAGTAGCCTCACTTACCCTTAGAAATGTGATTTTAGTGTGATTAACCAATGGCTATTGCTAAACTAATGATCCCAGTATCCTCCCCTGTTTGAGTTGGATATTCCTGTGTTTTATGTTTTCCTTGGACATTCCATTAAGCTGAAAATCTCTTCCTCAGTGTGAAAGCTGGTCCATCAAATCCTGCCATGATTCAAAAAAGCCTTTCAGGTCTTCAAAAGGTCAAGCTTTTACACTGCAGGTTAGTAGTGGCCATGTTTCAGTCTCTTCACAGCACTAAGATTTGAGAGACTTACTTATCTTGTGTCCAGTGGGACTGTAATAGCTCCATTTATCCTCATCCTTCATGATTCATGCCCTCAGGTTCTTTACGGTGCCTGATATTTTAATGTGCAGAGCATAGTAATATGGTTCATGATTTACAGCGCATACAAGCTACTCTATTTCATGTTTTGTGTATGTTGCCACGTGCTGAGAGAGATTTAGAGCTTTGTTATCATAGACTTTGACTCACAGCCAAAGTTACACCTCATTTCATATATGACCCACATGATATAAAACACACTATTGCTAAATTTCAGGCTAATTACTCAATGTCAGCCTTTCCAAATGTCAAATGATTCTTTTACCATGTACATGCAGATTTACGATACAAACATCTTGAAAAAATTTTCAAGCTTGAAAATAAATAAATAAATAAAGATCAGCAGTTTGTTTGACAATCAGTTCCATACTATGTATGCTCCTGTCCAGTATTTTGGGTGTTCCAGTTCACTATTAACATAGACTTATTGGAAATATATTCATACAACTGTATATATACATACATATACATAAAACTGCAGATTCCACCTGAAATTAACAGTAGAGGCAGTAAAATGGCAACAACTTGTGTTCGTTTTCACACAAATTACGATTACAGAGGCAAATCATCGATTAATAAAGACTTTTTCACATGGCAGTTTATGACCTCAAAACACTTTTACCATAGTGCATGATTTGTAAACTAATATATTCTGATGTTTGCCTCACATAACCAGCTCCATTTGTATGGCCCTTCTGACATACGCTGTAAACCCAAATAAGTTGGCAAAAAAAAAAAAAAAAATGTTAAATTGAACTGGGAGAGAAAGAGCTGGGACTCAAACTCGGGTCACCATAAAACACAGTGGCACTATATGTCGGTGCGCTGCCCACAAGGCTATCAGCGCCGACATCTTAAATTATATTTTTAGTAGTGGAAATTTAGCTAGCTATAACTAGTTATTTCAGTAAATGCTTTGATAACATTAGCATAGCATAGCAATTGTTGAAAGAGTACAGCAATATAAAACATTTATGAAATACCTGTTTCTCAAACGAAGTGATGCTCCAATCGTCACCATGATGGTAACCCAATAATAATAATAATAATAATAATAAAATAACAGAAACTCTTTTCAATTGGGATAGCAAAGCATTAAATACTACTAAATCCCCCATTTAACATTAAACTTGCACAAAAAAAAACAAACAAAAAAACAAAAAAAAACATTATATAACACATAATTTTAGCATTTATTCTCCCTTTTTAGAAATCCCAGCCCAGTTTCAGGTGAATTTAAGTTTGGTTAAATTAAAAAAAAAAAAAAAAAAAAAAAACAAGTTCATAAAACTCAAAATAATGAAACAATTCAGATTACTTAAAATGTGTAAGTTTCATGAACTCAAAAGAAGTTCTAAATACTCATAAAAGTTAATTTGACTGAACTAAGTTGTTTAATTTCAGTTTGCCCTACTCAAACCAATAATTATTTTGAGCATTAGTGTCCGCTTGAGTAAGACTTCTGTAAAGTACTTATCACAACATTCAATAATGTATATTTTATCTATTTGTACTTTTTGTTCTAATGATTTTTAATAGGAAGTGTTCTCAATATATGATCGTATACAGTGGACCTTAAGGCCCCCCTAGATACTTGCCATATTTTACCTCCCAGGGCCTGACATGGGACAAAGGCTTGTACTCTCCAAAAGTAAACAGAACAGAAATATGGGAAGCAATATACTCCAAGACTGATTGCAGATCTTAGGGAGCACATGTGTTGTAATTTGTTCATGTCTTTCCTTTCCTGTACAGTACAGAATAAAATATTGTCTGATTGCTGCAGAACACATATAGGCCTTTTTGTAAGTGGTAATGTGACACAGTTTCTTACAGTTTTGAAATCAGGACAACACTTTCTCTGAACTGTTGTACATGTTTGAGAAAAATCCACTCGAATGCTGACTGTGAACTTAAGACATCTAGAGGATTGCAGTCAAGCACCTTTCTGACATCACAATTGCATTTAAGTGTGTAGAGATCACTTTCACTATGGGTATGAGTTTCATGATGCCCTTTGTGAACATTTGAAACATTACAGTTGAAATAGCTCCTCAACACATGGTTGACATAACGCATTGAGTCTGCTAAGTGAGTGGATGTGAGCCACAGTAATTGTTCTTTATTTCGCATGCATAAAATGAGATTGAAACAATCCAGAACAAATTTCTGACCATTCAGAAAGGGCAGCTTTCAGCAGTACAAATCATGGCTCTTTGAAATAAATCCATCTTAAGATCAAGCACCACCATTGATAAGCTTTAGCCCCTAGCTTAAATATACGGCCCACTTTAGCACTTGAGAACGACTGATGTTTAATGTGAAAAGAAAGACCACACACTAGTTTACAATGTTACTGCATGTAAATAGCCACAATGATGACCGAACTGACCAGTCAGAGGTGTAAACATTTGTACATCGTCAGTGCAATCAAATGAGCATTTTCCTTGTAATTGTTGTTGGAGGGTGTAAAAAATGCCTCCTTCTGTAAAGCTAATTTTCCCAGCTGTTGTGTGGTTTTGTGTTTTTAATGGCCTGGGTGCCAAACCTGCACCAGAGTCCATGCTATGACTCCTCCTGTCATTAAATGATTAAAATAAATGCTGGGACTTAGTTCTAAATGAGATCATTTTGGTTTTCCTGGAGAGAGGGAAATAAGATCTGTTTTCACTCCTACACCAGCTGCATGAATCTTAAAATTTTGGATTTAGATGCCAACACAGAAAAAATCATCGTTATATGCTCTGTTCTGAAGCGTGAGGTTGCCTACATAAGCATCATTTTAAAGCATCTTTTGTGTGCTCCATGTGAAGGCTGTTTCAAAAGGTAGACAGTGTAATGCTGACTTCTTAGATATCTAATTTAGCCAAATACTAAGACAGTATTCCATGTGTACTCCATGAGTAGACAATCCCAAAACATTGTGCCCAGCTCTATGAAAAAGCAAAGCCAATATGGCAGACAAAGCAAGAGGAATGATTTCAACTTTATTTACCCGAAGAGTCTGTTCTGTGTATTTTAAATGATTATTCAACAGAGGTTTATTGGAAAAATGTGCCTTTACCTACATTTTTGCAAAACTCCTATACAATTCACTGCAGTTTCCAGCTGAGTGCCAGTAAAACACCAACAACCTTTATTCATTTTCACTCAAATTATGATTATAGAGGCAGACTATTGATTGATAAAGACTTATTTTCATGTGGTTCCTCATCAAATATTGTGTTATGATCTCAAAATACGTTTACCATAGTGCATGATTTGTAAACTAACACATTTTGACATTAGCATCACATAACAGCTCCATTTGTAGGGCTTTTCTGATGTTGTAAAATTGCTTTGTGCTCACCTTGAACAGTATTACACTTGCGATGGGGATCAATCGAGTATGAGTTCTGTGTAACACAGGTCATGATACTTGATAAACCAGCTCAAAGCAAGCTAAAATGGCATGGTTGTTTCAGCAAAGGCCTTTTTATCTCACTTTTGCTTTTGTTAACTCTATCAGTATTAGAGTTTAGGTTAGGGTTTAGTGTAGGTGCATGTTATGTGATAGAGCATTAACCTTATAGAACCACTCACCAAACATTTAATTTCTGTACAATAACCAATGTAATAAAATGTTGCCAGATTCACTTTCATAGGATTAAACTGAACTCGCTTTTAATGCCACTTACTGGACATTTCACTTTGAGTTTTGTAAAACATGCAAGAAGCAACATAATATCATTTTGCAGAAATGTCACCACAGGCATGTTATTCTGGTAAGCGTGGGTTGTGATTATTAGGGTGTCTCGCTGTTAGCTTAGCAACATGCTAACCTCAAACCATGTGCATGTGTGGCTAGAATTGACTGCTAATTTGTGGCAGCTTTCACAGTTGAGCAATTGCTTTTAAAACCTGCTTGAAGAAAAAGATGGAAAAAAAGATGGACAACGGGATCATGAAAGGAGTTCAGAAGGTTCTCGAGTTTTTACAACTCAAGTTTGAAAGAGTAAAGAACTCTATGCTGTCCTCTGCAGGTCAGGTAGAGTATCACAAAGCATTACTAAAGGGGTTGAATTGAGTCCATAATCAATGGAGTACGCTCAGAAATGGTAGAACGCGCTCAGCTGTCCATGAGACATAATAGCAGATGGAAAAACAAAGCATGACCAAAACAAATCAGAAAGTAGCTGTATGTATTGGCTGTAGGCAGCTAGGCAGCTCACTATGTTTGTAACAGAGCCAGTGTGCTGTGAGAACCTCATAAAGTCATAGAAATTAATAAATAAAAGAACCACACCTTGAATGCTAAAATCTCAACATTATAAGGAAAACTGGAAGAAGAAAAAAAAAAGCACAGCAAGTTACAGACTCACCATTGAAATTAAAGACCGTGAAACAGTTAAACAGGATTTAATAATATATGACATGTTAAGACTTCTAACATTGCCATCTGGAATGAAACAATCTTTAAGACTGCCACACGCTTGCATCACAACTCTCACTCTTGGCCTCAGATTTACAGTATGTCACAACTACTTATTTGAACCGACAAAATGCTGTGATTATATTTACCAAAGAATGATATTTTAAAGGTTGAGTTTTTACCATTCATGGCTCATCTAATGTTTGTGGTAGTCGATTTCAAGAACTCAAAAAAGGAAACTTTGTGGGTGATCATGTTGTTTCAGCCTGCAAACAAACTGTTGCCTTTCACCCCCATCTTTTCAAACAAGCAGGAAACCTCCATGCCTTTTGGCCTCGACTGCCTGGTGGGTGAAAAATACTCACACACCCTTATGCCATTTGGCTACAGAGGTCATGATACGCTCACTCACGCCTGCTCACTGCCTTTAAATGCCAGAGCTCAAACAGGCAGAGATTTTGCAAATGTATTACGTCACACTATGCTACACAGAGGCAAACTGGCTGCTTAACTCCTTCTGGCAGGGCTCTGCACAGGGGAACTGCACATGTTGCTTCCATCTTTGGCGCTTTCCATTTTATGGGCTGCTGTAAGACCTCCAGTGACAACTTAATGGTGCCATCCAAGTAAATCGCAGGTGTATCCACAAGCCAATTGGCCGAGATCCCAAAGAAACACCAGCTAGCAAATGGCAGAACCTTGTAATAAAATAGCAAACACCAGTAGTTGCAATAAGATTGTCTAGACAGCAGTCATTTACGCTCTGATTCTCAGTGTATGAAAGCAGAATTTATAAAATAACCAGTTTTTCTGATAATGTGTTCATTTGGTTCCTCTAAAATCCGAGTTTTAAACATGAGCCAAACATGTGGCACTAATAATGCAAACAGTTCTACAGTGTACATCAGAGAGATTAAATGGATGAAGACATGGCAGGAGTTGCAGCTAATATTTATTTGGTCTCCTCCCAGCTTTTTTGACTGGACAGCCTCTCTGTGTATCAAGTTGACACAATTAGGTCAAAGAACCAAAAGTCAAATGATTCTGATCATGTAACTCTGACCTGCAAAATGGTCCTTTGCTCCTTGACTGTTTTTGTTTGGGATTTTCAACTAATCTACATCTTGATGAGCCAGCCAGAGGCATAAAAGAAAAAGCAATGCAGTGAAGACCGATTCACATTTCACGTCTGCTACTCTGCTAAGTAACAGTATATTGTGATTTATTTTTTTATTTATAAATCAGAAGTCAATAGATGTCAATAGCCTGGGGGGGGAAAGAATTTCACCATGGTTTTATATATCAAACGTTACATAAATGTTACATGAGCAAGAAGGAGGAAAAGAGTCTTCTTCACCTTTCCACGAGGAGACAAGGAGTGAAGAGGCACCAGAGGCTTCCCATTTCCAGGACATGCAGATTTCATCACTGGACAATGCCAAATGATTTTGTCTCATTATGACAGCGGAAACAACTTAAAGTACTCTGTCATTTATGGTCACACAGATAAGAGTAAGACATCATTCTAAACTGTCCATTTCTATTTCTGTACACTCGCAATAAAAACAAAACATTGTGCTATGTAAAATAAAGAAAACAAACAGGATGTTGCTTTCTGCCGTCTGTGTTTCCTTTCTGTGAAGTCAGTGGAGTGAGTCATAAAAATTAATCGAAACTCAGTGTAGGCTTCTAGCAAGCTCTTGCATGGCATCTAAACTCACCATTCTTGTTTTGGGTTGGTGCATAGATCGTCTCTTGTCCTTCTGCTCTTTTTCCTGTTGTGGCGGTTAGCAAACAGTGTTGCATTACCGTGCGCATCCCCTTCTGGATTGGAGTGTGGATATATATATATATATATATATATATATATATATATGAAATAAAATTGGAAAATCATCATTGTGGCTATTTACAAATATCAACAACCTCAGATATGCAGACGATGCCACTCTAATGGCAGAAAGCGAAGAGGACTTAAAGAGGCTCTTGATGAGGGTAAAAGAGGAAAGTGCAAAAGTTGGCTTGAAACTGAACATTCAAAAAAACTAAGATCATGGCATCCGGTCCAATCACTTCCTGGCAAATTGAAGGAGAAGAAATGGAAGTAGTTACAGTTTTTATTTTCTTGGGTTCCAAGATCACTGCAGATGGTGACTGTAGCCATGAAATTAAAAGACACTTGCTACTTGGGAGAAAAGCTGTGACAAATGTAAATAACATATTAAAAAGCAGAGACATCACCTTGCCGACAAAGGTTCATATAGTCAAGGCTATGATTTTCCCAGTAGTAACGTATTGCTATGAGAGTTGGATCATTAGGATGGCCGAGTGCCAAAGAATTGATGCTTTCGAACTGTGGTGCTGTAGAAGACTTTTGAGAGTCCCTTGGACTGCAAGGAGATCAAATCAGTCAGTCCTAAAGGAAATCATCACTGACTGTTCATTGGAAATACAGATACTGAAGCTAAAGCTCAAATACTTCAGCCGCCTAATGAGAAGAGAGGACTCATTAGAAAAGACCTTGATGCTAGGATTGATTGAAGGCAAAAGGAGAAGGGGAAGGCAGAGGAGGAGATGATTAGATAGCATCTACAGATGCAATGAACATGAATTTGAAGACAGCGAGGCCTGGCATTCTGTACTTAATCGGGTCACAAAGAGTCGGGCATGACTGGGCGACTGAACAGCCAAGAGTGTTGAACGTTCTTCTCCTGCCTCCTATTCTTCTGCGATCCAGAATAGCAGCTCAGTTGAAAGGCTTGTTGGAGCTGCGCCCTCTACAGCTGTGAATTTGCATTTCCTTCAGTCTGAGGCTTATTCATTTCACTTTTGGTGTGAAAGGGCCTTTACATTTGCCAGAAAAACAACATTTGTTATTAGGAAACAAACAGGACAGCCCAACCCAGGTGAGAAAAAGTGACTTTTCAAAAAAAGCAACTAAGTAACACAATGCTGATATTTCTATATAAAGAAAGCTGTCTCGTCTATACTGATAACACACTCTCCCTCTCATGTTCTATTAAGCAGATTGATAGGCCCTGCATTCATACCATGCCCTGATGACCCCATATCTTGAAGACTGAAGATAATACCTGTCAGCAAAGGCTTCAAAAAGATAGAAGCTCCATAACTCAGAGCCTCATGACACCTACTTACATGACTCATAGTGAAAGTTAAGGCTACAACAATAAATGTTTGTTGTTGAAGTCACAGTTGGGTGATAGCCATCATTTAAAGATTTCCAAAACATTGTAGAAATGCGAAGAATTATAATCATTATTTGCTATTGTTTCTTCATTCTGAGTTGTATTTGGGTTTACAGTTGATCCTTTTGATGCATGTTGTTGTAGAATATTGGATATTATTCCATATTGTATATTGGTCATTAGTGTATATTAGTCATTTCCAGTCCTCTAATTTGATTGTCCAAGTGTTGTTTCCAAATTGCTTTGGGATGTTATGTACCCATGAATAATTATTTCATGCACAACAATTTGGGTTTTGGTAATTTCACACAATTCTTTCTCTCTTTCAAGTTTTTTGAGTTGTATTTGTTGGAGCAAATCTGGTGTCCTGCTGGAATATTCTGTCCATAAGAAATTGAACTTCCCTTTGCACAGTTTGCTTTTCCATTAGCAGTCAGCTGGACTGCGGAACTCAGAGGTTACCATGATGAACTTAATCAGCTTGGCATGGCAGCTTAACTGCTGTGTGCGAGTGAAAAATAGGCAGTCAGTGGAAATGAAACAGCTTGTGTTTTTGCTTCACTTTTTATCAGACCATTTGCAACAATCTTTCGATTTGGTGGAGTAACTGTACTTGTAGCGTTTTATTCTTTGATTAGATATGTTTTCTATACCTGTAAAATATTCTAGGCTATGCACTCCATTTACATAATGCTCCATGGAAATATATGGAGCATATCGGTATGTTGTCATAAGTACAATGAATCATTTGGTCTTATAAGCAATAAATATGGTACCTGACATCTTAATACAATGCATGACAGCACATGCACTCTAAAGACTCATGACCACACTCAAACCATAACTATTTATCTTTAACATCCTATGGTGTATTCCAGCAGGAGTATATTTTATGTGTTTCAACCATGTAAAACAAATATCTCCCAAGCATCCTTGGGTTCCAGCTAACCCTTATGTTTTGCCTTTCTCCTACAATTGTCTCTGGATGCTTTGGAGTGCATTTTGCAACCTAATCTGAAAAAGTTGCAACATAATGTATTGCTGGAAGTAAAGGGATAGTCTTAAAAGTTATATGCTGTTTTAAAGCCACATTGCCAAGGAACCCTGGGAACATATTTCTGTATTTTCTTCTATATCATGATTTTCTGCTTCTTTGATAAATTAATTAGATGTCGTTCACTGTAAAAAAAAATCCCGTTGTTTCTACGTAAAAATACCGGCAGCTGTGGTTACCAGAACAATACTGTAAAAATGACATCAAACCGTAAACATACTTACGGAGTTACATGTGAATTTTACATTTTAAATCTGTTAAATTTACGGTAAAATAACATATTTCATTAACTGATATAATGTTAATTTACTAACCTAATGAAGTACTAATATCTGTTTTGTACCTTTATAATACACTGACAGTCACCAAACACAGTGGTGATGAGAGTCACATGATGAATCAAAGTTCATCACAAGCAGCTTTTCCACAAGCTGAGGAGGACAATACTAATATATAGAAGGTGCACACAGTGTCATTCACACACACACTAAACACCATCATGGTAACATGCATGAAATTTTAAAAATGCAATAAACATTAATTTAACAACATTAGATGTAACATAAAACCCTAATGTACATAACTGATTAGAAAAAAATGAGAAAAACTAAGAAACAGAGTTATTTCAACGAAAATATATCAAATGTGAAGTATCACGCAGGGAATTGTGGGAATGTCAATATACGGTTTTTCACTGTAAATTTTACAATGAATTGTTATTTTTCACTTCCAAAAACTGTGAATTTAACGGTATTTTACCGTAAAATTACATTAAATGTACCATTAGATCTATTACAGTTATTCACCGTATATAGTACGGAAACTTTCTGTAAACCAATCAACAGTTTTTCACCGCAGCATTTTTACAGACTTTTACTGTTAAAATCACGGTCATTTTTTACAGTGTTGTTAACGCATTATCTTTATCTAATATATATTTTTTTACAGAAAATTGTGGAAATATGAACATTGCCATAACATTGTACCACAATGGGGGTAAAATTGCTGTGAATTTATACTAATGCATCTGGAATGTTTATGTGGCATCAATATTTTTTACATTTATGCATTTATTTGGAAGTGTTTACCATGATAAAATTACATTTATACATAAATAACACTATAATCTGTCTTATTTTCCGACAAAAAGGAACACACCAGTCAAGTCAAGAAGTTGTTCCAAATGACAACAGTGAGAAGGTTCAGAAAGTTCATTTTTATGCTTTTAGGGACAATATTGAGGAACCAATGATAATGATTCATACGTTTTGTTTGTTTGTTTGTTTGTTTGTTTGTTTGTTTGTTTGTTTGTTTGTTTGTTTGTTTGCAGGAGTTCCAAGTGTACAAATACATTAATTAAAGAAACGGTCATGTATTAGTAACAACTGATAATTTTTTTATTATTATTATTTAAAAATAATAATAATAATAATTTATTTATTTGCTAAAATCTCTCTTTTTTGATGTTAGTTAAGTTTTATTGTTAGAACATAATGGAATAAATGGGAGTTCATTAGTGCAGAGTATATATAACCACACGCAGAGCACATTGTAAAGTAAGTTGTATTGTCTCTCCATATCTCCTACAATTCCCTCTATGATTGCAATGCTCATGTGCATTGAGGTGAGAGGGTTAAGTATCAGCATGTCCAAGGATGATGTCAAAGAAACTGAAGGAACCTCCTGTTTATTTATACTGACAGGTCCCAGGGATCCTCATGCTGTCTTGCCCTTCAGCCACAGCTGGACCCCTCCTCCTAACAGCTGTTCCAATCTGTGTTTCCTGCTCTCTTATCTCTGAGTCAAATGTTCAGCTCACCCTCAAACAAGCTGCTATCAGCGTCCCACTGGGGGAAAATGATGTCATCATTAGGCTTTCCTTATTTGCCAGAGTTATGGATGCTCTACATTAATTCCTTCATGTAGGGACATTCTGTGACAGTGACATTCAGCTGTGTTTTTCTTTCATTTGGGGATGATTTTTCCTTTTTGATTTCTAGTATGAGAAAGTGATGAAGCAATGATTGCTGGGGTTTTATCTCACCCTTCAGGCCTTGGGCCAGCTCTTCTTGTGACCCGAATGGGCTGGGCCCAACTCTAGAGGTTTTCTATTAAGAGGACTTGCAATTGTGAAGTTCTGTTTACATAGCCGTGGCAAGACGCCATCAGCTGTCTAAGAAACAGAAAGTAAAAGCACGTTTCTCCCAGACAACGAGATATGTCATATGTGACACCCTGTAAACAACATGAAATGCTTCCATTATGCATATGTGCTGCAGCATATGTTTGAACATGGACCAGTGGGGATCAATTATCTAAAGGTTGAATCCAAAACAAAAATGCATGAGCATAGAGCCACAGTGCTCAGTACCTCTGCTGACATCCATGGTTAACCCTTAAATGCATACCTCGGGTCTTTAGTGACCCGGGACATCATTCACTACCTTCCTCCTCTTTCTTTTTTAAAGTTAGACATCAACCTTCTTGGTATTCCTCAATCAATTCATTATAAAGAATATAACAAGAAAAAAATCATAAAATTATAAAAGAATGCCTGTTTTTGTATTCATTTTGTGTAAAAATTGTATAGGGTCGCTAACGACCCGTGGTGTGTATGAGTGTACGTATATTTTTTCTGCACAACAATAATTGAATCTTAGAGGACAGAATAAGTGCAATTCACCTTTATTCCACAAGGTGGCAATGTCTGATACACAATGCTGAAGTGACGACTCATTTAGACAGAAAACGAAATAATAAGAAAAACATGAAATGGCTCAGCGATTTACTGCAGAACAAGTACTGAACGCAATCAAATATGACTGTAACTGTTACTGGATGGATCTGGTGAAGCTGTTAGCGATCGAAATATTGATTTTGAAGATGTTGAAAATTATATCGTTTTGAGAATACTTTTGAGATCGCAAATGGGCTCATATTCATGACCTCAAACATAAAAATAGCCCATTATTTGCTGAATTTACTGGGAAATGAGCTCTGACGAGGACAGTGATGATGGCATAAAACATCTGCTCAAACTGAACCCTTTTAAGCTCCAAAAGATAACAAAATACAATTTATTTTATTCTTCTGTAATTGTTACTCTAATATCAGAGGAGTTTTATATTATCACGACAGGTAGAGATCCATCCGTGTTAGATATCCGGGTCGATAAAGACCTGAATATGTAAGAATGATTGGCGAAACAGTCATGCATTTAAGGGTTAATATGCTTAGATCCTAACCCCCTTTCCTTGTACTTTCAATCATTGTGATTTATCATGTTTCCCAGTGTCATTATGTCACCCATGTAGTTATACTCCAAATCTTATCTTATAAATTTATGATTTTGAAAACGAGACATTAGTATTTATGCAATGGGGGGAAAAAATGGTGTAGGATTTACTTTTAAACAATTTTCACTCAGAAATTGCTAGTAAATTTCACAAATAATTACAAAGAAATGGCAAGTTATATTGAAGTGGAAAGACTGAAATAGTATTTTCTTGTAAAACGTATTCTTTGTTTTATTTATGTTCAGAGACCAGCAATATTCTTATTTTTTTTTTCATCTATTTTGTTCTGTTCTCTGCTTGTTGATGTTGTTATGACAGTTGGTCAGTGTTGTATTTGTCCTGCCCATTCTCCACTCTGATTGGACAGCTGGCTACAGTGATGAGCGAAGCGTTTTACTCAAAGTTTAAAATTCTTCAACTCGAGGAGACTGGTAAAAAGCGAGTGCTCAGCGCTTGAGAGTGAAACAGACAATGAGTGCCTCGTTACACTCCTGGCATTTAAAAAACGCTGCGCTGTCTGTGCCGATAGCCTAGTGGTTAGCGCGTCGACACATGGCGCAAACGCGTTCAGGGCAACCAGAGTTCGATTCCCGTCTCGAGGTCCTTTGCCAATCCTGTCCCTCTCTCAGTCCAATGCTTTCCTGTCTGCTCTCTACTGTCCTAACTGAATAAAGGCACAAAAAGCCCATAAATATAGCTTTAAAATAAATAAATAAAAAACGCTGTGCTCCCATTGAAAACAATTTGAAAAGTATGCTAGCTTTGTTTCTAGCCCTTATGGATCCAGAGTTATTAAACAAAATGCAAAGGCGCTTATTATAGCGCCACCTAGAGTCTGACTGAGTGGTGAGTGGGATTTCTGACCATCCCCCCAAGTTTGTGGTTTCTACGATGTAAAGTCTTTTATTTAAAATGTAATTTATTCCAGTGATGTAAAGCTGAATTTTCAGCACCATTACTCATGATCCTTCAAAAATCATTCTAATATATACTGATTTGGCGTTCAAGAAACTTATTATCATTGCTGAATAAAGTTGCTGTTGGGATGAACCTGCAATATATATTTACAATTATCATTTAACAGATTTCAGATTTTTAAAACAAATTATCCATATTTTCCTACCTAACCTTCAACAGCTCTTTACTCCTTAACAGAAGAGGTGGTCAGTGGTGGGCCACTGATGCAGCACACACCACTTTAGGATGCCATTATTTCGCAATATAATGGCAAACAGGCCCTCGAGCCAAATAATTGACACCTGTTTTGTATTTGGTTCACCACATGTAGTGCATGAGAGTGGCACTGCTGAAACCCACCGGCCATATATTTGACACCTTTCAACACCTTGTAAGTAAAACATTATTTTGTTGTTGGAGCCCAATTAGGATGCAAAAACTCCTTTTAATTTCAACAGCACATTACAATTACACAAACTTCTTATTCAAAGCACTTGTATGCTGAAACATTTCTGAGGAACACATTTTATGTAATGTAAACACTTCAAATTGCTATTAACATCAGATCCTACAAACATAAAATTTTCACATTAGCGTGCATCATGCACATTATCAGTGCTAATTGATGTGTGTGGTCATTCAGTGACCTTGATTCACTGCAGACGGCTGTAATTTCAGAGGATGGGGCTCTTGAGACCAGTTGTATGGATATGTTGACTTGTTGTTAA
Source organism: Megalobrama amblycephala (assembly GCF_018812025.1). Taxonomy (NCBI): domain Eukaryota; kingdom Metazoa; phylum Chordata; class Actinopteri; order Cypriniformes; family Xenocyprididae; genus Megalobrama; species Megalobrama amblycephala. The sequence goes on along the minus strand of NC_063056.1, from coordinate 17,034,428 downwards.
GGTGTGGTACTCATGGTTACTGTTTCAATATCTAAGAAATGGGAGAATAAGTAGTGGAATAAAAACAGCTGCAAAACAGAAGTGCATGTGATGTGTTTTCGAGGAAAGAGAAAGAAAGAGAGGATAATGATATACAGATACAGAAATTATAATGTCATCATGGTTCCTCAAAGGATAGTTATAATCCATTTTTATGTCCTGTGGTTTTGTGGTTAAAGGTTTCTCTATGTGTGTGTAAATGGGGCAAAAATGTTGATCTCGCCAAACCACCAACACAAAATTTAGTCACATAAACTCCCAAACATGGAAAAATAATTATATAAAACTCAAGGATTTTCATATCCCACAGCTCATAACTAGAGTTTCATTCGAATGCACTTGGATGGCTGATGATTGTAAGTGTATTTGTTGTAAGTCCTTGACTGGGTGAACCAATATTTTGACCAATGAACCAATCTCGATTGTTTCAAACTCTCTCACAGGAAAAGCAGAAAGGATCTAAGGATGGCGTAATTGTGAAATATCAATACTATTGATACTGATGTTATATTTGTTATCTTTGTAAAAATCATCCACTCATCCTAAGTTTAATATTATTATGGTAACAAGTTATTTCGATAGTCCACTTTAGACTTAACATAACTTATAGTTGACCAAAAACTCAACTACCAGTCATTAGAGTATTAGTAGACTGTGTGCTTAATATCCACTAACACTTTATTTTGATGCTCCTCAACAGACATTTTACTGATTATAATGTCAACTTATTCTACTAACCCTTACCTAACAATAATGAGAGTTAGTTGACATGTTGTTGCAATATTACTTATAGTTAGAAGAATGTCTAAAGTGGGCTATCAAAAAGTGTAACCATTATGTTTTTCTAAGTATATTTCGCCTAAACTTGTGCTCAATCTTTTGACCAAGATATACTTAAAAGTATTATTACACTGTAAAAAATGAATCATGGGTCTTGTAATTTTCATTAAAAAAATTAAGGTGATAATTAAAAAATAGTGTGTATATTTTATTAATAAAATTGTGGTTCAGTTTCACAAATAAAATCAAGAGATACATTTTCCTAATTTTTTTAAGGAAACTTACTGTCACGATCACCAGCCTCTTGTTCATTGACATTCACACATGAACTACATTTCCCATAACTCTCTTCCCATTATTCTCATCATGGCTGATTGTTTCCACCTGTGGTTCATTAGCTTGTTTGTCTTTGTCTATTTAAGTTGTGTTCTCATTTGGTTTGGTGTGTAGTCTTGGTAATGTTACCACTGCATTTCTTGAGCACTTGTATTCTTGTTCCAGTGTTTCATGTTCTCTGCCTGTCTTGGAATGTTGTGTGTACATGACCATGTGCCTGTTTTGACTACTTTTATGGATTTTCCTAAATAAATGCTTCACGTGGATCTTCACTCAAGTCTTGGAACAGTGTCTTCGTAACACTTACACAGTTTTGAGGCTTGAATTGAGGAAACGATTAAGCTAATAAAATGAAGGAAAGAAGGATACCTATTTAAGAAAATTAGCTTGGTTATGTGGTTTTATTTAGACGCCATTGTTAGTTCCCTGCATGCTTTGCATATGGCTGGAAATAGAGAGTAAATACTGAAATTAAGTGTTTTGTGTTTTTGAGTGAAGGGAAATATCTGTTGATGTTTAATGTTCAGTTATGTTTGACATTTGGAAGAGTTTCTGTTATGTTGAAGTTTTGATCGTTACCATTGTGCAGAAGAGTAGAGTTTATGGTTAGGTTGAATAACTGCATGCACTAATACTTTGAAACATGTTGCTTTGTTCAATTAGCATTAACTTTACTATTGCCAGTGCAGTAACAAGTTTATTCCGACTTGTGCTGTGCTAGCAGAATACAGTTGTACATCATAACTCAAAATCAAATATAAAGAGGTAATTTCCATTCACTCCAAATCATGCACTTTTGAGAATCAACTTAAAATAAAAAAGCAAATTTCATTAATAATATTAAATGAATTGTGTCATAGGCTAAATAATTTAGGAGATTTTACATGATTTATTCAAGTAGATTCCATTCAAGAAATCCAACCTTAAAAACTACTCAAAAATATTATGTGTAATATTGTTACCACAATTTAAAGGTGCCCTAGAATTAAATATTGAATTTATATTGGCATAGTTGAATAACAAGAGTTCAGTACATGGAAAAGACATACACTGAGTTTCAAACTCCATTGTTTCCTCCTTCTTATATAAATCTCATTTGTTTAAAAGACCTCCGAAGAACAGGAGAATCTCAACATAACACAGACTGTTACGTAACAGTCGGGATCATTAATATGTACGCCCCCAATATTTGCATATGCCAGCCCATGATCAAGCCATTAGACAAGGGCAAAACATCTGGATCTGCACAGCTGAATCATCAGACTAGGTAAGCAAGCAAGAACAATAGCGAAAAATGGCAGATGGAGCAATAATAACTGACATGATCCATGATAACATGATATTTTTTAGTGATATTTGTGAATTGTCTTTCTAAAAGTTTCGTTAGCATGTTGCTAATGTACTGTTAAATGTGGTTAAAGTTACCATCGTTTATTACTGTATTCACGGAGACAAGAGAGTCATCGCTATTTTCATTTTTAAACACTTGCAGTCTGTATAATTCATAAACACAACTTCATTCTTTATAAATCTCTCCAACAGTGTGTAATGTTAGCTTTAGCCACTCAGCATAGCCTCAAACTCATTCAGAATCAAATGTAATCCATCCAAATAAATACTATACTTACATGATCCGATGTATGCAAGCAGCATGCATGACGAACATCTTGTAAAGATCCATTTTGAGGGTTATATTAGCTGTGTAAACTGTGTTCATGCTGTTCAAAGCAAGCGCGAGCTCCGGGGGAGGGGGAGCACGAGAATTAAAGGGGCCGCAACCTATATATCGGTGCATAGTTAATGATGCCCCAAAATAGGCAGTTAAAAAAATGAATTAAAAAAAAATCTATGGGGTATTTTGAGCTGAAACTTCATAGACACATTCAGGGGACTCCTTAGACTTATATTACATCTTTTAAAAATAAGCTCTAGGGCACCTTTAAGTAAACAGCACATAACATTTTTTACAGTGTAAGTATTCTGAGTATATACTTGGCTTGTAGTTGTGTTTACTCTTTTGATTGAGTCTGAGTAGCATGTTAAATACTTTTTTCACATTTTTTACATACTGTCTTATTATTGATTTATAAAGAAAACTATAGAAAGTGAAGAAAACTTACATACTTGCAGTAAAATCTACTAAACTAGTGTGACTATACTTCAAAGTGTACTTTCATAAACTAAAAAAATGTGCTTCAAGTATTTAACTTATCATGATACTATCAGTATATCTATAAGTTCACTTGTAGTTGCATCACAAACTAAAAACATAGCTGTAAACTCATTGCGTACTCAAAGTTTACTGCCGTTATACTTAAAGTGTACTTAAAAGTATGCTTTTATACACTAAAAACTGGACCAATTAAATACCAAGTAGTACTGAAATAGTACACTTACATGTATACTGCTAGTTCATTTATATTACTTACTAAATAACAATACACTTGAAATTATTACACTTAATAAAATTAACTTAAAGTATATTTATTTTTGTATGGGAAATGTAATGTCATTATTGACTAATATATTTTTTTAAATTTTTTATTTGATTTGTTAAATTATGTTCTGTTATTCTATATAATACATAATACATAGAGAAAAAAAATAGCTATATCATCTATAAAGCTCATTGGGCAGACTTTTTGAGACTTCTAGAAAACATCATAATCAATCATAATCATCCCAGGAACATTTTCCTCTAATGTCAACAAATCACTAATAGATCTGGCTGTATTGACTTCAATCTTTCTTCATACCATAACATTCTTTTTTTTCATAGGATTTCAAGAGAGTGTAACACTTACTGTATTGAGAAGAGAGAAGCAGAAGTGACTTGATACAAAGAGACTTGCAGATGCTACATGTGTTGGCAGTGAGCTCTGTATTGATTGCTATTGTTTACTCGTACATCTCAGATTAGGACAACAAACTGGGATGTTTATGGGAAATAATTAGTGTTGATGTATAGGCATATATTCCTGTAATCATTCGATCAAGATCTATTTAATTACCTTTATGGCAAGTCAAACATCCTGTAATGAAAAACATGTTTGCGCATTTATTTTGCATTGTTTCTTGCACATGCACAGTTACAAAGATCGTTAGAGTCTCTGGGAAAGGCTGCAGGATTCTGAGAATAGACATTGCTGTGGCTTCTCAACAGCATTACCTCTGGGTCTGCTTTTCCATGAACCCCCGGCGGATCTAACGGCCAGCGGCCAACAGACTGGATGAGAGAGTGTATAGAAGTGTTTACAATTTGCACAAATGGTAGTTTTTCAAATCGGTGAAAATACGAAACATGACTAATATCCCTGGTGATTATTTCCATTGTTTTCTTTTCTCCCTCCTGTCCCAGTTATTATAGTATGCAAAATGCTGAAGAACAGATCGAAAAGGACCATCAAGATTTAGCAGTTGAATATTTATTTATTTATTTTTTTTTAAGTCCTCATTTCTCATCCAAACACTTTAAGCCAGTATTCCTTATGCTTCCTGGAAATCCAAGATCTGTTCTTATAAAAGAAAGTATCACTGTACCACCAGAAGGAAAAAAGGCTCATTATGTTATAAAATTACTGCTTTTGATAAATAGAAGAAAAATGCAGTGAGTCTGAATTATAGCTACTTCATATTTAGTGGATGACATAGATGAAATGATCCATAGAAACAACAGTTAGATTAATTTGAAATCGTATTATATTATAAATCTACTTTGATAAACTGAGAAAAAATCTTAACAGATTGTTGATGTAGTTCCTCTCATTTTAAGGGAAATGAAGGGAGACCAAAGGGGACACAGTAGCTGATAATGTAATATTTTTTGGATTTGCCTCTACTTTTGGATCCAACATTAACATTAGCCAAGTGCCAAATGTGAGTAAAGATTAGCTTTGACGAGTAAATGAAACAGAGTTACTGTCCCGTTGGCCTGTATCTTTTTAAGGAATTGTGAAATAATGCATGGTTGAAATTGCCAAGTACTAAACAGTGTTTTGTTTTATTGTTTCAAGGAATCAATTCAAAAAGATTCAAACAGTTTACTGAACTTTTACCTCATTGCACAAGTTTACATACAGTAGAAGAATATTCTTGGTGTTAAGCGTTTTATATATATAGCAATATAAAGCTTAAGATATTCACATACTGTATATATACACATTTATATCCTCAATATAAAGCTTAAGATACACACAAAACTTTTTGTTGGCTATAAACAGATTTCCAAGACCACTTAAACCTACAAAGTCAGAGGTGACAGAGTAGCATAGATGAACCATTTTATCACCTTATTTCAGGAACGCTAAAACGGGCCCCCTCCAGTGCAGGGAGGGTTGGGGGTGATAGGGTTATGTAACTTGAGTAATGACAAGTTTAGACAGTGAAAGCTTTGGTTGGCTGGCATGTTTAAAGCTATACTTTGGTGAAACCGTTATTTCATTGCCCTCTTAAATTGTGCAATGTAAGAAGAAACCATTCTGTCATTATTTACTTACCATCATGGAAATGAAATGAAATGAAAGTATGGACAACATTGAACCCTTTGACTTTCATTATTTGGACATTCTTCAAAACAACTTCTTTTGTGTTATAGAAAAGAAAGATAGTTATACATTTTGGGGTGAAATATCCTTTTAATCTCCATATTGATTCTGAGAATCTTAGAGAATCTAAAATTAGAATGACAACAGTGATGATGTTGGACTGATTGGTCTGGTTTTAAGACTTATTGACAGTCTTACAACCAGAGGACATTGTGCCGCTCAAATAATGCAGTAATCAGACTAATTTAGACATTTCCATGAAATACAGTTGGAAGTCTGCTTGATATATTAAAACAATACGCTACTAAAAAAAACATCCAATGATATATTGGAGAAACATAGTTTAGTTTAATTTGCTTGTCATAATATTCGTCATTATTAGCCGTTAGTTTTGTTTGTATTTCAGAGAAAACAATCTCTAGATCTCTCGATCTCTCGATTAACATCTGCCTGAGCAGAATTGTGCTTATTCATTTTCCCCGCAAGCACTAAAGCTGCCTGACATTGAATTCTAAAGTAGCAAGATAACAGCACAGCAGGAAATGGAGAAACATGATAAAGATTTGTTTTGGTTGGCTCCCAGGACAGTGCTGAAAATAGGGGTTGGAAGGAGAGTACTGAGGTGACATGCCTCTGTTACAGAAACTTGTGTTGCATTTCACTATGTACTAGATGGTCTCGAAAGGAATGAGTCTATTCTCCACAATAAAATTTCTGATCAAGATGACTTTTTACTGACTGGCTTTATAGATCTCTTGGGACTAATTGTGTAGGTAGCGGCACAGACCCTTTAAATAGCAATGAACACAATTTCACAAATTTTTCCTTTCCCCCTTACCACAAGGCAATCACAATTCCTCTCACAGGCCACACAGTCAAATGACCTTAGACCCACTTCAACAAAATGTTGCATGGCATCTAAAGTCTAAATTAGCATAACTGAATTAGAGTTTAGAAATTAGTAGGGTTAGTTTATTCTCGTCGTTTAGTCACCCTCATGTTGTTCAAAGCAATATTGGACTTTCCACAGAAGAAAGAAAGTCATACGGGTTTTATAGGAAAAACAAATTGAATGTATCACTTTAATCAACAATGGGCAATATTTTCTGTCATATTCTTGTTATTTTTTAGGAGGTCGTGCTATTTCACAGCACTGACGAGTTATCAGGTTGACATCGTTTTGGTCTTGTCTGATATATATGTCCCAGATGTAAATTGTGGAAGCTCTCTCTAGGAATCCCATCTGCAGGGGAAGAAGAGGATGTTCTTCTCTAACACGCTGGCATGGATCCCACATTTCTTATGACCAGATTTCCTGACAGGGCCACTGATTGATCACTGCAATGACAGGACTATTGATTGAAAAACCATGGTCTTTGCAACATTTAATCATACATCATTTCCTGAAATCTCTCAGTAATACTTGTTGATGTCAATTAAGCGAACATCTGTCACCCACTACACAAATAACATCATGGTGATATGACCAAAAACAGTGCACTAGGTCGAATAAAGCAGCAATAACCCATGACTTCTACTAGCCAGAGAACATCACAGATTCTCCTGCACATCGCTGACTCTCCTGTCTTCATCTCCTCTCACCCGTCTCCACATCTGTCTGGTTTGCCAGCAAACAGATGTTTTTACTTGCTGAACTTGCTCTGTTGAGATTTACTTCCTCCTTCAAGAAGTGAATCTTGACACTTCCCTTTTTGTAGACAATTAAAATTTGATTAAGAGGGATGAGAAAGATGAATGAACATTTTTTTTTTTTAAATTAACCTGTTAAATCAGCCTGCAAATCGCACTAAATGATTCATTTGTGAATTGGACCAATCCGATTGGATCTGTTCTCGGGTCAACAACTCACTGATTCAAATGAGTCAGAGCTAGTCTCCAGTTAACAATTCACTGAATTCACAAGTCTGACTCAAATGAGCCAATAACTAGAGATCCTCGGAGCTTGAGTGCGTGCGTGTCTGATGGCGCAAAAAATGTAAGTTACTAATGCCAAAATTTAGTATTTATTATTATTTAAAGAGGTGGTTGATTATGATTTCACATGTTTAACTTTAGTTAGTGTGTAATGTTGCTGTTAGAGCATAAACAACATCTGCAAAGTTAAGACACTCAAAGTTCAATGCAAAGGGAGATATTTTCTTTTATAGAATTTGCTGTTTAAAGAATTTGCTTCTTCCCGGGTTAGTGACATCACTAATCTTAAAATTTACATAAACCCTGTCCCCGAGAACATGCAACAAAGGGGGTGAGGTCATGTCGGGCTGCTTTAGAGAAGAGGTTGAGTTGTAGTAGAGTGTTGTTACAATGCCATCATTTTACTCCAGACTGCTTCACAAAGGAGGGTTAATTCAATGATGGATTTGCACAAAATATTAACATGATGGCACATGCTAGTCCATGAGTTGAATCAACTCCACAGCAACTACATAAATTTATCCATTCAGAAACGTCCAGATGCATTCTATAAGTTGTAACTTCTTCCTGAGTCTCTCCATCAGTGTCTGACTCCGGTTTGAACAATTTAAGGCTGAACACCGTTACTGACAATCATCACTTTGGCTGTGTGAGATTCTCCAGCTTTGTTGTTGTTGAGCATCTGAAGCATGAGTTTTTAAAGCTCCACCCTCTTTTGGAAAGCGGCCGGGAGCAGCAGCTCCTTTGCAATTAAAGGGACACCGAAAAACTGTGTGTTTTTGCTCACACCTAAATAGGGGCAATAAATAAATGATCTGTAGGGTATTTTGAGTTGAAACTTCACAGACACATTCTGGAGACACCAGAGACTTATATTACATCTTGTAAAAGGGGCATTATAGGTCCTCTTTAAGAAAATCATATACAGTGGGTACGGAAAGTATTCAGACCCCCTTAAATTTTTCACTCTTTGTTATATTGCAGCCATTTGCTAAAATCATTTAAGTTCATTTTTTTTCCTCATTAATGTACACACAGCACCCCATATTGACAGAAAAACACAGAATTGTTGACATTTTTGCAGATTTATTAAAAAAGAAAAACTGAAATATCACATGGTCCTAAGTATTCAGACCCTTTGCTCAGTATTTAGTAGAAGCACCCTTTTGATCTAATACAGCCATGAGTCTTTTTGGGAAAGATGCAACAAGATTTTCACACCTGGATTTGGGAATCCTCTGCTATTCCTCCTTGCAGATCCTCTCCAGTTCTGTCAGGTTGGATGGTAAACGTTGGTGGACAGCCATTTTTAGGTCTCTCCAGAGATGCTCAATTGGGTTTAAGTCAGGGCTCTGGCTGGGCCATTCAAGAACAGTCACGGAGTTGTTGTGAAGCCACTCCTTCATTATTTTAGCTGTGTGCTTAGGGTCATTGTCTTGTTGGAAGGTAAACCTTTGGCCCAGTCTGAGGTCCTGAGCATTCTGGAGAACGTTTTCATCCAGGATATCCCTGTACTTGGCCACATTCATCTTTCCCTCGATTGCAACCAGTCGTCCTGTGCCTGCAGCTGAAAAACACCCCCACAGCATGATGCTGCCACCACCTTGCTTCACTGTTGGGACAGTATTGGACAGGTGATGAGCAGTGCCTGGTTTTCTCCACACATACCGCTTGGAATTAAGGCCAAAAAGTTCTCATCAGACCAGAGAATCTTATTTCTCACCATCTTGGCAAACTCCATGCGGGCTTTCATGTGTCTTGCACTGAGGAGAGGCTTCCGTTGGGCCACTCTGCCATAAAGCCCCGACTGGTGGAGGGCTGCAGTGATGGTTGACTTTCTACAGCTTTCTCCCATCTCCCGACTGCATCTCTGGAGCTCAGCCACAGTGATCTTTGGGTTCTTCTTTACCTCTATCACCAAGGCTCTTCTCCACCGATAGCTCAGTTTGGCCGGACAGCCAGCTCTAGGAAGGGTTCTGGTCATCCCAAACGTCTTCCATTTAAGGATTATGGAGGCCACTGTGCTCTTAAGAACTTTAAGTGCAGCAGAAATTTTTTTGTAACCTTGGCCAGATCTGTGCCTTGCCACAATTCTGTCTCTGAGGTCTTCAGGCAGTTCCTTTGACCTCATGATTCTCATTTGCTCTGACATGCACTGTGAGCTGTAAGGTCTTATATAGACAGGTGTGTGGCTTTCCTAATCAAGTCCAATCAGTATAATCAAACACAGCTGGACTCAAATGAAAGTGTAGAACCATCTCAAGGATGATCAGAAGAAATGGACAGCACCTGAGTTAAATATATGAGTGTCACAGCAAAGGGTCTGAATACTTAGGACCATGTGATATTTCAGTTTTTCTTTTTTAATAAATCTGCAAAAATGTCAACAATTCTCTGTTTTTCTGTCAATATGGGGTGCTGTGTGTACATTAATGAGGAAAAAAATGAACCCGAATGATTTTAGCAAATGGCTGCAATATAACAAAGAGTGAAAAATTTAAGGGGGTCTGAATACTTTCCGTACCCACTGTAGGTCATGACTGTCAATTGTTTGTGAACTAAATCCACTGTTTGTATGAAATACTTGAATGTGGACATGTCCACATTTGTGTATTAGTGTCTGAATGGGGTAGGTTTGCTTTAAAATAACACAAATTAAGGCCCATGCATCTTCCTCATTTCAAATGATGTAATACTAGTAGCACTCCTCTTAAAATGTTAACACATTTTGCCCTTTGTGATGACTGTTTTTATTGTATGTTTATTGTATGTTTATATTTGTCAACAGCACACATTTAATTTTTCCCCCTTTCTATATACTATATGGTATATTATTATTGTTATTTTCACTTGTTTGCACACTTGAATTATCAGTAGAAGTTGCCAAAAAAGTGAGAATGAGAATGAGAAAAGACAATAAAGGAACATCATAGTTAACTACATCTCTCTTAACTTTTTTGCTTCTTGCCAAATAGGATAAGATTGTCCTGTGGTTTTTTTTATACCTATAGCAACAGCTGAATGTGCTTCCCAGGGTCACTGTGGCACACACTCTGTTGTGTCTACTTTCTGCCAGTATTCTTTCTGCAGTATTTCACATCATAGGGACACTGAAGTAAGGGAGGTTTTGACATCAACTCTGAGCTGTTTGATCAAGTTCCAAAAATGTAACCTCCATTCACGGAGATTGGCTCTGCACTCAATACTGAGGTATGTTTCTAACTAAATCGAATTTCCTAAAAACTGTGCCGGTGCCTTTTTAAGAGAAGTATTTTATCAAATGATTCATTCAGAAATATTCCATCTCTTTTGCATTTTGATGTCACACATTACCATTTCAGGTGGTTCTTTATGATCCCTTCCTTCTCACTAACAGAACGTCACCCCCCCCCCCCCCCCCCCCCCCAGAAAAAAAAAAAATTTATATAATTATATAATTATAATTAAATATATAAATAGTCATCCCTTTTCCCAGAACTGGGCCTGATAATTAAAAAAAAAAGTTGGCTTTCTGCTTTACTTTCTAAATATCCTGTCCAGTCATCTAGCTTTTTGCCAAGTCTATGCTGGCCTATAGTGATTCTCCACTTCTCCCATTAGCTTCAGCTGGAGTCTAGAGATCCAAGATCTTATTATATTAATCCCACCACTTTGTTCTAATAATTGTTATTGGCGATATTTCAAACATGCTTTCAGACACAAATGCCTCCAACCTCTCCTCTACATCTTCACACCATGCCAGTCCACAGATTAGCCCCAGCTAATGCCTATATTATCTATACTTTTCATTTGTTAATATTAAGTTGTCTTATTGTACACTGTGAATTATATCAATATATAATAGTTAGTTTTAACAATATAATTTTATTTAAATACTGTAAAATTGTTTTTTAGAAGTAAAACTTGTTTCTGCCTTCTCCTAATCTTTCCACCATGTTTAGTCCTGATGATTACCTCAGTTAAGCATGATAGCATCCATCCATCCATGCATCCATGCATCCATCCATCCATCCATCCTTCCCTTCCATGTTTCTGTGTGGTTCCTTGCACAATACTATGCTAAGACACCAAAACATTTTTAGTGCATGATTATTTTGAAAGAAGTGATGAATGAAACATGACTCAGTACTCGATAAAAGCAACACTAAAACAGAATGGATGATTCAGAAAAGGCATTTTTATCTCATGATTGTTTTTGTTAACACTATTGGTTAGGTTTAGGGTAGAGTTTATGCTGTGCTCCATTTACCTCGGAAGAGGGATGCATTAGGTGGAAATGATGTCAAACCCGAGTTTGCCATGTTCCAGTACACAGGTCAGAAAACTAATATGTGGGAGTCCAGGTAAACCTATCGTGTTGTGTCTTTCAGAATACAAACACATAAAAGAAGCGATATTTTGCACAGATAATGTTGAAGTATCATGTCCACAAATAGAGGTTGGAAAGTGCTGTGTGCACCACTGGGTTTATTGAGACACAAACAGATATGCTAATAAACATTACTACTATATCACTATGGTTGATGTCCATATTGGATTTCGAAGTCGGGGTTGTTGCTAAGTTGTTGCTAAGTTTCCCAGTCGCAACTCCGACTTTAAGGGGCATTCAAGTTAAACGTTCCTACTGGGAGGGAACTAGGAATTTCCTACTTCCTAAGACAAATGGAAAGCACCATTAGTGTTGGTGGTATAACGTGATACATACAACAACCAAAGTAATAAAATGTTGCCAGATTCCCATTCACCTGTTTCGGAAAAAAACTCAATGTGCTTTTCGTACCACTCCCTGGACATTTGAGAAGCAACGTTTTTCCAATGAGCCTGGGCTGCAAACAAATACAATGTTTTGTCATGAAACTCTAGATGGTGCAGCCTGATAGGTCCTTAACTGAACCTGCTTGCAATCACATCATTATCTATAGGGCACAGCTGATTGGTTCCGGCTGTCAGTAGCCAATGAGCTTGCGTGCTCAACCTTCAAATACTCAGTCAGCATTTGTTGTAGCAGAGCAGAGCACTTTCAGAAACCCTCCACGTTCCCCAGCTCCACCTGTATAGATCTGCTATGAGTAATTCATGTACACTATATTGTACAGCAGCAAAATGTCTTACTTGCTCACAGCAGCATGTTGTATATATGTATTGGCAGTAGCAAGTCCCATACTTGCTCTGCAGCAGCAGCAATAAAGGCATCTTCGTAGCAGGTCTATTCCGCCAATACCAAATATATCAACATTGTCAAACACTGCGAGAGCTGTCATGACAGAAATTAAGATTGTAATTTATTAAGATTGTAATCAAATAAGCAAAATTTCTGACATTGACCAATAAGTGGTTTTGTCAAAAAGGGGACATACCTCTAAATTCTCAAATTATTTTTTAACATCTTACTTGTGTCTGATGAGTAACTTATTACCCACATGTAATTATTTATATGAATGTAATTATGCATCCGTTTACCCTCTCTCCATCCATCTTGCTCCAAGGGTTTCCTTCTCTTCGCTATAATATTCTTTGGCAGACATGAAGAGGCACTCCATATGAGTAGAGTACTCTGATGCAAAATAGCCTTAAAAGCCCTCAACCAACGGGGACCCACAGAGAGCTGCTGACACATCTGGAACCACTTATCTATCCAGGCGGCAAACAATACAGGCAGCATGAATGTAGGTCAACTTAAGGAGAGGTGAAAGGCACACTGTTTCTGGCTAATAGTAACACAAGTGTGGCTCTGCACCCAATGTGCAGCTCATCTATCTGCAGCAGACTGACTGTCTCTGCCTGAACGCAGGTCATGCAGGCATAGAGCAGACTGACCTAATGGTGGAGACACCATGACCAAAGGTACAAAGTGGCCACAGAAGGGTGCTGGAAATTCAAAACCTAGCTAGGTCTTTTATGGCAGTGGGGTGTTCTTGTTTTTGACAAGCTGGCAGACTGTTAATCAGCAGAGAATATATGTAGTACAGTGTAAAAAAAAAAAAAATGTTTGTGATATTTTACAACCCGAATTCTGGAAAAGTTGGGATGTTTTTTAAATTTGAATAAAATGAAAACTAAAAGACTTTCAAATCACATGAGCCAATATTTTATTCACAATAGAACATAGATAACATAACAAATGTTTAAACTGAAAAATTGTACAATTTTATGCACAATGAGCTCATTTCAAATTTGATGCCTGCTACAGGTCTCAAAATATTTGGGACGGGGGCATGTTTACCATGGTGTAGCATCTCCTCTTCTTTTCAAAACAGTTTGAAGACGTCTGGGCATCGAGGTTATGAGTTTCTGGAGTTTTAGTGCTGGAATTTGGTCCCATTCTTGCCTGATATAGGATTCCAGCTGCTGAAGAGTTCGTGGTCATCTTTGACGTATTTTTCATTTAATGATGCGGCAAATGTTCTCTATAGGTGAAAGATCTGGACTGCAGGCCGGCCAATTCAACACCCGGACTTTTCTACGACAAAGCCATGCTGTTGTAATAGCTGCAGTATGAGGTTTTGCATTGTCCTGCTGAAATACACAAGGCCTTCCCTGAAAGAGACGTCGTCTGGAAACCTTTATATACCTTTCAGCATTCATAGTGCTTTCCAAAACATGCAAGCTGCATATACCGTGTGCACTTATGCACCTCCATACCATCAGAGATGCTGGCTTTTGAACTGAACACTGATACATGCTGGGAGGTCTCCCTCCTCTTTAGCCCCAAGGACACGGCGTCCGTGATTTCCAACAAGAATGTCAAATTTGGACTCATCTAACCATAGAACACTTTTCCACTTTGAAACAGTCTATTTTAAATGAGCCCTGGCCCACAGGACACGACAGCACTTCTGGACGATGTTCACATATGGCTTCCTTTTTGCATGATAGAGCTTTAGTTGGCATCTGCAGATGGCACAGCGGATTGTGTTTACCGACAGTGGTTTCTGGAAGTATTCCTGGTCCCATTTAGTAATGTCATTGACACAATCATTCCGATGAGTGATGCAGTGACGTCTGAGGGCCTGAGGACCACGAGCATCCAATACCTTGTCCCTTGCACCCAGAGATTTCTCCAGTTTCTCTGAATCTTTTGATGATGTTATGCACTGTAGATGATGAGATTTGCAAAGCCTTTGCAATTTGACACTGAGGAATATTGTTTTCCACAAAAAAAATTTACGCACTCTTTCACAGATTGGAGAGCCTTTGCTCATCTTTACTTCTGAGAGACTCTGCCTCTCTAAGACATCCCTTTTATAGCTATTCATGTTACAGACCTGATATCAATTAACTTTATTAGTTGCTAGATGTTCTCCCATCTGAATCTTTTCAAAATGTATTGCCTTTTCAGCCATTTGTTTCCCCCATGCCAGCTGTAGCAGGCATCAAATTTGAAATGAGCTCCTTTAGTTTAAACATTTGTTATGTTATCTATGTTCTATTGTAAATAAAATGTTGGCTTATGTGATTTGAAAGTCTTTTAGTTTTCATTTTATACAAATTTAAAAAACGTCCCAACTTTTCCGGAATTCAGGTTTTAAATGGAAAAGTAATTTAAAAATATTAAAGTAAAAACCTTTTTAATTGGAATAATTGTAAGTTACCTTAAAGGATTAGTCTACTTTTAAATACACTTTTCCTTATAAATTTACTCACCCCCATGTCATCCAAGATGTTCATGTCTTTCTTTCGTCAGTCGAAAAGAAATGAAGTTTTTGAGGAAAACATTCCAGGATTTTTCTCCTTACAGTGGATTTCAATGGCTACCAACAGATTGAAGGTCAAAATTACAGTTTCAGTGCAGCTTCAAGGGCTTTAAACGATACCAGATGAGTAATAAGGGTCTTATCTAGCGAATCGATAGGTCATTTTCGAAAAAAATACAACCGTTTATGCTTTATAAACAAAATATCGCCTTGAACGTACTTTCCGCTTCCGCATTCTTCATAACGCTTACGCTGAATGTTCTACGCCTTCCCTATTCTACTTACGGAACGAACGCGGCGCCAGTTTCGTTTTTTTCCGTAAAATATTAGTGAGTTGTTAAATCTGTTATAGTTTTCATCATATATATTAACGACAATCAAGAAGACAGTATTTGTACTTTTACATTAAAACATTGTTAAAAAAAAGGAAATTCCCAAAATTACATATCACATTTGTTTATATGTAACTTTAATAGTTGTGCCTCTTCTCATTTAGTTGTCATTTATTTATATTAGGGTGTTTTATTTCACATTTTATGTTGTAAAAAAAAAATCATTGTGTAGGAAAATGTGAAAATTTACTACTTTAAAGTACTACAAACAACATCCTTTAAGTAACCCCATAATTTGGTGGCTATCACTTTTTCAAAGAGGTGCTGCATTCATGATATAATATTCTCATAAATGTACCATTTATGGTTTTATGCACTTACAGAAGACAGCCTAATTTGTACCATATTCAGTGTGATGACAAAGTATTGCTTTACATTGCAGTACCAGAAAGTTGGATTTTCAGAGATT
Organism: Megalobrama amblycephala; assembly: GCF_018812025.1. Lineage (NCBI taxonomy): Eukaryota > Metazoa > Chordata > Actinopteri > Cypriniformes > Xenocyprididae > Megalobrama > Megalobrama amblycephala. The sequence continues at coordinate 17,018,299 of NC_063056.1, read as the reverse complement.
AAAACACTCCCTCTCAAAGTCCGTCTGCGTCAGACCTCTCCAAAGAATACGCAGATCATACACATCCTGACTCATGAACAATGCATGTCTTTTCATGATTTAGCTCATTTTCATTCAGCCAATATGATTTATGATTTGGTAAATGCAGAGCATTACCTTGCCAGAACTTTGCTTTGGGAATTCAGTGCACCCGACCATTCTGAACCAATTAATGGTAGGGTGGGGGTAACTACAACAGTGTTGTACAATACAGCACATCTGTTGGCAATATAACCACAAACGTATAAAATAAATCAAAGCTGTCCCCTGATTTGGGGGACACTGATGTCCTTTATGAAGAAGTGCACTTAATTCTATTGATTATATATATATATATATATGTATATATATATATATATATATATATATATATATATATGGGTCATTCTACAGAAACGTCCACTTTTCTGTCCCTAGACTTTACAGAAATATTACACTTAAAAAACACTTTAGGATTACAATTTTTTTATATTTTAATATGAAACAATATGTTATTTGAACAATGAAACCTTGTTGAGCCATCAATGTGGCAATATTTGTTTTTTAATTAATTATAAAAATTCCAAGCGCCACAGAAGTGCTCGTCCCCACAGTCATGTACAGAGGGAAAGTGCTTTATTTTGAGCTCAAAAACAGGTTTTTCTACCATTTCAAATACAATAATGTATGCGTAACTATCAAATATATAATGTAAATGACATAAAAAAACCAAATGCTAAATAAATATTATAACATTTTTAATGAATGTAGTTGTCCCCTGGTGTTGTGTCACTGGTGTTACCTTTAACAAAAATCTCTTATTTTGAAAGAAAAAATCACACTGATGACATTACTTGACTTCCTTCTTTCTATTTCCTGAAGATCAATGAAGAAAGGCCAATGGAAAGTCCACTATCTCTTTTCAGTTATCAGATATTTTAATTATAAAATCATATTTTCATATGAAGCTTTTAGTTGAAGTCACTGGTGTGACCTACTTTATTGCTAGGGAATTTTAAAAAACTAGAATACAAATGGATTAAATTACTTGATTTAGTGAATATATCATAATTTACAACATGTGGATTGATTCCTTGCAGCAGCCATTTTGTAAAATGCATTTTTCATGAAAAATGTCACTGGTGTTACTGTCACTGGTGTTACCTTTTTATGAAAATATCACTGGTGGTACCGTCACTGGTGTTACCCGTTTTTAGATAAACTTTATTTAAAGCTATTCATTTAGTTATTTTGCATAAAAAAAGCACTAAGATTACATGATTCTAACTTTTCTTTCTCATTGTTAATCCTCCTTTGGTCAGATATGGCTAAATTAAGGGGATTTGGCTAAATTCAGTGCAGGGACTTTACAGACAGTTTTAAAATGTTGTTTATAATCTTTTACTGACTGCTTTCACTAAGTGTCAATGACAGTCTTTTATTGTACACCAAATGTAAAAATTTAGTCCAAACTACTTAATTATAGTTGAAAAATTAAGGATCTTTGGTCCTATGTATACGTCACTGGTGATTCATTGTGTCACTGGTGTTACTGTTTTTTGTCTGTCACATTAAATAAAATGTCATATGTGACATGATAATAATTTTACATTCATTGAATTCTGCTACACTCAAGAATTAAGATGTAAAGGATTGTATCATTACTTGTTTATTATTGTTTTTCAAATATTTTTATTGTTATAGCAAATACATGGTTGCGCAATTGAATTAACATCATTCAATCACACTTTTAACAAACCTGATTAAAATAAATAACACACAATCTCCTTATTTTTTGCATTATCATTATTATTCTGTAACTCTGACTGCATGTGCTGAAAAAAAATGAGAAATAATTTCATAAAAATGTTTAAAAATGCCAGAGAAGTAAGGTAACACCAGTGACAAAAAGAGGGGACATGCAGTTTTTAAATAAATGTACAAAAAAAATAAAAAATCATTAAGCTGTCATTTATGTGTATTCATAAAGTCCAAGTGTAATATAATAATGTGGTCTAAGTTTAAATGTTAAAAAAAGAAATACATTTTAAGACATTTTGTCATACCAAAAGTGGACGTTTCTGTAGAATGACCCATATATATATATATATATATATATACATTTAAACTGCACTTTAATATCAACAAAATTAAAGGACACTTAAAGAGGCTATATATAGAATTCAGAAACATTTGTTATTAGCGACACAAGTTGCTGTTAAGTGAATTGCTGCCAGCAACTCGTACTTGCACTCGTGCACAAGTAACGTACAAGAGACTGAATGTGACTCAAGACCCTGATATACAGGTACTGACGGCAAAGTTCTTTTCCGTTCTTTGCTTAGAAGTAAACTAATTTGGAAATACCTTTGCAGCACAATACTGTTAACGAACATCACAACACAACAGAGTGACATTTAGATGAATATGTAAAAAAAAAAGTAAATTTGAGACTATAGACTATATAGATCTGGCTATCTGAGACTATAGTTTGAATTAATCCCTTTTCTTTGCATGACACATTGACATTGCTCTTTCGGCATTGTATAATCATTCATTTCATGTGTCATAGAACAGAAGAGAGGCTCTCAGGAGTGCACTTAAACATCACATCCTTTTGATGTTTGTTGTCCTTCACAACTGTCTGGCTTTCATAGACAATGTAGGAAATCCAATGGCTAAGTGAGGCCTCTGTTCTCAGCAAGTTACACTTTCAGTGCCCTGAAAGGTGCTAAAAACATATTTAAAACAGTTCATTTGAGTTCAGTCACCTTAATATTATAAAGCAACGAGAATACTTCTTTGGTAAAAAACAAAATAATGACTTTTCAACAATATCTAGTGATGGCTGATTTCAAAACACTGTAGTCACATGAACTGTTTTAAATATGTTTTTAGTACCTTTGTGGGAACTGAAAGTGTAAATTAACTTGCTCTCCATAGAGGCCTCACTGAGCCATCGGATTCCATCAAAAATATCTTAATTTGTGTTCCGAAGATGAACGAAGGTCTTACGGGTGTAGAACGACATGAGGGTGAGTAATAAGTGACATCATTTTCATTTTTGGGTGAACTAACCCTTTAAGTTCAACTAATTGTTTTTAATATAAATGTAAACTATAATACATTTTCATTTAATTGTAAATAACATGCAGTTAAACATCTGAGAACATTACATTCAGTTCGCTCTTAAGTATATTCTGTATGTAATCACTCTTTTTTAAAAGTAGGCTATGTGAAAGTGTACTTCTTTTTCACAAGAGTATGCCAAATATATGGAACCTTTTTAAATGTATGGATGTTTTATACAGGTTCATTTAAGTGTTTTCAGACTGTTTTGATTTCAAGTTTAAACTACAATAAGTTGAAGAGTTTTTGTGTCAATCAAGGACACAGTTTGAGCTGTCAGTCCTGTCATCAGTTCTGTATAACATGTATAACATCAAATTATTGTGACATACACCCTCAGTGTTTTGTGTATGTTATACATCATACGTTCATGATAAATGTTTTATTTAACCTCTGAACAGATGAGCTGGCAGTCGATTTGCTAAACAAAGCACTAATTTCCCCTCTTTTTGCTCAATCATGTTCATTTGGCCCTCAAATTGTATGATAAATATATGCATCAACATGAATAATAAACCACATATAACAGTTTATTTAATTTCACAATTAAAATGTCTTGACCATGGGGGAGCAGTTCTCAATTTGCAATTAGGCCTTTTTTTTCTTTCACCTTATGTAATGAATGGATCTCTAAGGCCCCCATTGCCCTGATCCGTAGCAATTTAGCTGAATTCCAGGGTTTTGAGTTTCGACTACAAGAGCAGATCCAGGTCACTCATGTCACTGGGAAAGTCGGAGAACGAGTGTACATGCACGTCTGTCATGGCGCCACATGCTCTGTGTACACCCTGAGACTGAGGCCAGAAATGTCAGGGAACCAAGTGCTGAGGTGCTTTTGTCAGAGGAGACTTCAAGCTCCTGGTTTGATTCCAACTAGCATCTGTAATGTAAGAATCCAGAATGCTGGCTTAATGCTGACTCAAACACTAAAAAGAAGATCCCTGAAATGCAAACTCTGTTTAAAATTTTGTCAAACCTGTATGACGCCCTATCTTACATGGATCACAAAATTTGTAATATTTTCACGTTTGATTTGAGATCTACAGTAGAAGAGTTACATGTTGATCTGTTTCTATTGCATGACTTCAGAAGACTTAAAATATAAAGTCTATTTTAATGCCATTTTTATACAGTGGGTGAGTAAATTATGCCAGTTTTCGATTTTCTGGGTGAACTAATCCTTTAATAATAATAATAAATTATTAAAATTATAAATTATAATAATACTTTTGATATATGTACTGTATATATTATTATAATAAATAAAATACTTAACAATACATTATAATAATAATTAACCAATTATAATACATCTAATTACATAACAATATATAATTGTTACGGTACAGGCAGGAAGATGAAAACACAGAAGAGTAAGGTTCCAGCACAAAGTTTACAGTTAACGATCCAAACAGGTAACAGGTAAACATACACTTGATTATAACGGAGACCATACAATGAGTGCAGGGGAAGGAACAACTTAAAGGTGCTCTAAGCGATCCTGGGCGGAGTAACTTCCTGTTGACGTTCGAAGTGTTGTCAAACAAAACAGAGGCTAGCTAGACCCTCCCTCCTCCTCCTCCGTCCATGCCTCCTGAAACAGTCATGAACGGGCATTTAAAATCATTCTTGTCGGTTATTGGCTGGAGCATGTTTATTATGTTTCGTGGTCCAGGCTGCACCAGTTTGTTTTTATTGCCGATTTTGGAGCTTGTGGCGACTACAGAGATCGCGTTTTTTAACAGTGTGTTCAGGGGACAGGCAGTTAGCGGATAGTGAGGAGATGTTTGCTGTATGTGACAAAAAATGTTTTGGCCTAAAAACGTGTGACATTGCTTAGAGCACCTTTAAGTAGCAAACACAAATGAGGATAACAGAACACAGCTGAAACATAGAACTAACAATGACGGTAACCAAGGAGACAGATGAGTAGTGGGAATCTGAACAAAGAAGACACGTGACAAATTAGCCCTTAAAGGTGCTACAGAGACTCCTTCACAGCTCATTTCGAGGGAACACCTCCCAAAACTCATGCACGAGTATTGGAACACGAGTGTTTACCACCGGCATTCGCTGTGTCGTGTTAGTGGATTCATTATGTCGGACTCACCGCAGGTAACTCATAATCTGCAGTTGTTACTCCTGACAAAAACATTGCATGCGGCGCCTGTGGAATGTGGAAAGTTACTGGAACGCGCATGTCTCTCACAAGGAACGTCATGGCAGTGATTGACAAGCCAGAGGGCCAATCGTTTACGCGATTGGCTGATGTTTTTAAGGCCCTACCTCGCGCACAGATGATGTATATTAATATTATTCCTTTCAGTGCACCTAATAAATAGTCTTTTATCAGTTAGTAAAGACAGTTTCAAGTAATATTGCAAAAATGTATAAAACAAAACATCCTCTGTAGCACCTTTAAATGCATTAACATCATTCATCAATGCGGGACATCATTCACTACCCTCCTCCTCTTTCATTTTTTAAAGTTAGTCATCAACCTTCTTAGTATTCCTCAATCAATTCATTATAAAGAATATAACAAGAAAAAAATCATAAAATTATAAAAGAATACCTATTTTTGTATTCATTTTTTGTAAAAATTGTATAGGGTCGCTATCGACCCAAGGTGTGTATCAGTGTACCTGTATTTTTTCTTCACAACAATAATTGAATCTTAGATGACAGAATAAGTGCAATTCACCTTTATTCCACAAGGTGGCAATGTCTGATACACAATGCTGAAGTGACGACTCATTCAGACAGAAAGTGAAATAATAAGAAAAACATAAAATGGCTCAGCGATTTACTACAGAGCAAGTACTGAATGCAATCAAATATGACTGTAACTGTTACTGAATGGATCTGGTGAAGCTGTTAGCGATTGAAATATTGATTTTGAAGATGTTGAAAATCATACAGTTTTGAGAATACATTTGAGATCGCGAATGGGCTCATATTCGTGACCTCAAACATAAAACTAGCCTATTATTTGCTGAATTTACTGGGAAACGAGCTCTGATGAGGACAGGGATGATGGCATAAAACATCTGCTCAAACTGAGCCCTTTCAAGCTCCAAAAGGTAACAAAATATGCTTTATTTTATTCTTCTGTAATTGTTACTCTAATATCAGAGGAGTTTTATATTATCACGACAGGTAGAGATCCTTCCGTGTTAGATATAGATCCGGGTCGATAAAGACCCGAATATGTAAGAATGATTGGCGAAACAGTCATGCATTTAAGGGTTAGAACAAACTGAATTTCCATGAAAACAGAAACTAACTGAAGATAACCGTTACAGTAATAAAATTGTACCACTTTATTTTGATGGTCCACTTTAGACATACTAACTATAAGCAACTTCTTAACGTCTTGTCAACTTATAACCCGAACCTTAACACCTAAACCTAAGCCCAGGGCTTAAAAACGAAAAAAAAATTCAATCGTTCCACTCCGAGCAGAATCGGTATTTTAACGTTTCTGTTCCAGCGTTCCTTCCTATTATAAACGTTCCGAAACCGGTTTGATAAGAAAAAATAACGGTTAATAACGTTATTTTTATTTATTTTATTTTTTTCTGCGTGTAGCCTACTTAATAATAATAATAATAATAATAATAATAATAATACGTACTGCATTTTATTTATTAAAAAACAAAGATAGTGTATTTGCCATCGTAGGCCTACAATTATCTTTTATAACAAGATTCTGTCCAAATGCACACCTATTAAACTAAAGGAAAAACAATGGTTTATAAATTAAAGTATTTTTTCAAGATGTTTTAATGTTTAAAATGTTGCTGGTTTAATGTTTAATGTTGCTGGTTATAAATACCGACGCTATTCCTGAGAGGAAAAAAGTTGCATAGGCCGCATTTTATTATATTACATTATTAGCCTACACCTTTGCTTATAATGTTTGTAAACATAAATTATGAACAAAACTGCCCTATATCATTTCTGTACTCCACAACAAAACCTCTAAAATTAACAGTTGGACTATTCAGGCTAGGCTATATAAAACGTCAAGCAAAAACAAATTAACAACAAAAAAATTATATTTACTTTTTTAACGCCATTCCAGCTTCTATTGCTATATTCAAGGCGAGAAACAGGTTTATTTATTGGAAATAAAACTAAATATGATGCAAAACGAATTAATTTAAAGTGAATGTAGCCTACCTTTCTCATTCGGCATGAATCCAACTGTTTTCATTTTCGAGACGAATGCTAAACTATTATTTATTAGATGAGCTTTGTACTTCACACACATTATCGCTGTAAAACATCATGCTTCACATATAACAGCACAGTCAGGCGGTGGTCACGGGTGCTAAACGGCAGATTATATTACAGAATTGAATTGAGCAGTGTAACATTTGGTTGATTATTTTATTTTAATATTCAACAGCTGCGATATCAAGTAAGCAATGCAAAAATTAGTGTGCGCACGCGTGAGGCGCCGGCGCGAGCACTGGATTTGTTTTCCTTCTATAAGAAAGTAAACTGTAGGTCATACAGGTAAAAGCAAGACATAATTCATACATTTACAAAAGACACAAATAACGAAAACAAGCAGAATGTCTGTTTCCTTTTCTAGATCTTTGGAGTGCGCCACAAATAACCACTTTCGCTTTGTTAATCTGTAGACCTAATTATTTAAGTGAAATATTTCGCGTAGCCTATAGGCTTAAATATTCCCTTTTATTTTATGTGTGTTATATAGGTAGGCCTATAGTTTTCTCCGTTCACAGAAGCGCTGCGGATCGTGATGTGACGTTGAAAATTGTAGGCTACTCGCAGGTACAACAAGCTGCATATTCCTTGACATTAATTTTTACTTAATGTAGGCCTAATACTTGACGGTTGGTGACATATATCATTAGAAAAACTAATGCCAGCATTGCCATTGTGACTTACCTAACCAATGATGACTTGACAGCTGAGCCTGAGCGTGTCAGCGCAGGTATCTCACTGTAGAGCATGAGCGCAGGCATTTCACACACTTTGGATGCGTCAGCATCACGTTTGCACAGTCTGTACTATTTGAATTCGTGATTGGTTGACTGCCAAATCAAAATATTAAACGGAACGATAAAATAACGTTATTAACCGGTTAATGGGCATTTCAAATTACCGTTTCTGTTCAGAACGATTAAATTTGATTTCGTTTCCGTTTCTGGTTACGTTCCGGTCAAAATTTCGTTCGTTTCCGGTTTTCGTTTTCGTTCCTTAAACCGGTTCAGAGCCCTGCCTAAGCCAACAGTCTACTATAGTCTTCTAATATTCTAATGAGAGTTAGTTGACATGTAGCAAAGATACTTATAGTTAGTAGTGTCTTAAGTGACCATCAAAATAAAGTGTAGCCAATAAAACGTCTCAGGTTACGTATGTAACCATGGTTCCCTGAGAAACTCCAAAGAGGAGAGCAGGAAAGAGCGACTCAAACCCACACACAGAGATGGGCATCCTGGAGAGCGGAACTCAGCTAAACGCTATGGACCCTCGTATGAGGGGAGTACAACCACTCATCCAAGGATCTACTCAGCCGTTAACAAGGTGCTGAGGAGGCTGTGCGCTAAAGACCCCTGACCCAGGGGAGCACAAACCAGCCTGGGGGCCGGTCTAACGGGAGACTTCATAGAAGTCTACAACCAAACCAGCTTAGGGAGCTAAGCACAATTACGCAGTTAACCCCAAAGGGAAGTACAAAGCTCAACCTAACAGACAGACCATAAAGCGGGCACATAGTCATGGAGGCCTGGGAAAAAGGGCCTGCAACATAACCAGAGTTCACCAGAGAACTGAATGCAGACGGCGGTAGCCCAGGATGGCCTGTAGGGTCACACCCTATTGCATATCAAGGTGGAGCAAACACCAAGACATAACAGCTGCAAGTGCCCACGAGACAGCCCGTCCAACACAAACCAACGAGCAGTGCACTCGGTGAAGTACCTTCTACTCTTTAAGCAAGAGGAGTACAACATACGCCATCATGCGCTAAGGAAAGGCCCCATGGGCCTATAATCCCAGCAGGCACGTGGCATCAGCTCGTGGCAGTGTTATCAGGGTTCAGGCTGAACAGACCGACTACACAGGAGGTCATAGTCAACCTGAGACCCGGCCAGCCGGCGAAACCATCCCTTTTGCTGTCGAAGGTCAGCACGCTCCACAGGAGGCCTTTACGGCCTACCCGTCACACGCGACATCAGCCAGCGGCCACTAAAGTTCTAGGAGCAAAAATAGAACCCGTTAATTAGACAGGGAAAATATTTTAGCTCGACTAGAGCTAAAGGGAATAAATGCACAAAATACTCAGTAAAAACATCTTTTACTCTCAGCGAGAGGAGTATCAAGCTAAACTCTGACATGCTAGCAAAGGAAGGCCTGAAAGCGGCCTGTAACCTTAAAAGCGCGCGGCGATAGCTAGTGCATTTATTCAATCATGGAATGATGCCCGTATACGACCAGCGTAGCTGGGCCAACAGGAAGCTATAAGAGAAGCCTGGAGAGGCCTGCTGCTTAAAGAACCATGTGGCACCGGCCCGTGGTCATGACAGGGCCCTAGCTACAAGGAAGGGCCAGTATAACCTAAAATGACAAATTTAAGGGAACTAGCTACACAACCTGAGCCTAGGCATACACATTCCAGAAGGCAATGTAAATCATGCTAAACAGCGTGAGCGTAACCGGCATCGTAGACCAACAGCGCTGTATCCAAACAAGCTGCATACAGAGAGGCTAAAAACAAATAGCCAACAATCAAACAGCAATGAACCCCAGATGCTGTGGTGCAAACGGCCGGGAGAGGTCAGGTAAACATAATTCCCTACACTCATCCTGAGTGTGCGATCCAACAGGTGATGCACTCAGGTTACTGCCTGTAACAGTCAGCCTAACATACAGTTATTTGCCCAAATAACCCCTTAAAAACATGAACAGATGACAACTATATGCACGGGAAGCTATACAGGAAAAGCAAGGTCTATACTGAGAATGAAAAATGGACCTGGCTTACCTCCTGCAGCTCGTAGAATGCAGATTCCTCCCCGATTCGTCACACGGAGGGGAAAATCCAAAGTCCCATAAGCCCAAAAGCACTTTCACTATCAAGCCAGACGGCGGGCCGTCAGGAATATATTCATCATAGGCCCGCAACATCAGCCCGACTGTAAAGCCCGCAGCATATAGATGTCACAAACGCTACCGGGAGGCGAAGGAAGAGCGAGGGCAAGAAAACGCCCTTGCGAGAGAGGGGATCGATTACCGGCGCTGCTGGCACTGCTCCTCGATCACCTCCCTCAGGTCTTGCTTCTTCCTTCTAGCGTCTCGCCGTCTCTGCGACTTACTCCGAGGAGGAGGAGGCATACGAGTGGCGACACTTTCCCTCTGGGCCTGCCTCTGAGCCTCGGCTCGAGACGGCCCGGGATCTCCCGGCTGTCTGGGCCCAGAGCTGGATCTGAGCGGGATGCAAGATCTAGCGCGTCTTCGCCTCCCTGATCAAGATCCATAAGCAGATCAGCCTGGTATGCCAGAAGCACCGTCATAGTGCACCAGCCTGACCTGCAGCGGCGTAAGCCCTGCCATTCAAACGTGACGTCACCTTCAACGCTTTGGATGGCAGGGCCCTCGCTGGAGTTGCCGGGCCATGGGTAGAGAGAAAACGATTGTACCACTTTATTCACGCGCTCCCAGGGCAGCTGCAGTCTGCTCGAGGCACGTTCCATAACCTCCAGCAACTCCGAAAAATGCTGCGCAGGGAGGCCGAGCGGGAGCCGCGGGCTCGCCCGCTTCTCCCACCTCGGCCATCTTCTGCTCTCCGGGGCTTTGGACCAAGAGAGCACTCGCTCCTGGGTCCGAGGATGTTAAAGATAAAACATCGTCGTCATCCGCCAGAAGCGCGTCCTCGTCAGTCGCTTCAGCTTGAGAAAGACAGACACCCCTCTCAAATTCTTCAGCGAGTTCCACCTGCGAGCCCCATGATTTCAATCGCTGCTGAGCCTCAGCACGAGCGGGGCCGGAACCACCAGGCAGCGGTGGTGGCACTTCTCCCCTCAAGAAGAGGGCCAAACGAGAACGGAGCGTTTTCATAGAAAAACGCTCACAGTTAGCACAGGCAGCACCCTCGAGTACTGACCGTGCGTGCTCCTCGCCCAGGCAGAAAACGCACAAGTTGTGTGTGTCCTCCGGTGTCAGAAAACCTGGGACAAGGATCAGCACACTTCCTGAACGATTTAGCAGACATATTTTCTTTTGGCAGAGTGAAAAAGGCACGAGCAAAAGCAGTCGCGAAAAGACAAAAGGATGTCGGCTGTTTCTCCAGGCGCTCCCTTTATACGTCACGGTTCACGCCGTTTGACGTGATAGGCTGTCGCCGGCCAATAGGATTGGAGTGTGGTGATTTTTGGCATTTCGAGCACGGGTCACGGAGGACGTTCCCCTAGCGCAGTCAGCGCAGAGTAGAAGTTCCCTTTCGAAAGGGAACTATTATTATTATTACTTGTTAAAACAATTATAAGTATAATTACATAAAATATATTATATAATAAAACTATCATTATTGTTGTATTTTTTTATTATTATTAAATGTTTATGCATAATTAAGTTGGGTAATAAAAGTAAAAAAGACCTAGGTAACTTAAACAGTACTGGTTGGATAAACTGACCGTGACATAGTCACAGGATTCTTCTGGTCAAATGTTAATCATTCAGTAAATGGTTCATAATGTTTCTTCATTGGGAATATAACAAAACTAAATGCACAATTACCTTGAAAGATAAAACACATGTTTAGGTGAATTAAAACATTGTGTAAAAACATTAGCGAGAAGTGATTCCTTATAGGATGTAAGTTCATATCCCCTGTGGCAGAGCAGAAGGGTTATTTATCTGTCCTTCAACAGTTCTGTAATTATATAAGAAATCCTCATAAGCTCACATGTGGAATGAACATACATTGAAATTAAAGGCAATCACAGTAATTGCCTTGCCGAGCTATTACTGTAAGTAACTATGGTAAAAACCGAGCACAGATGGAGGGGCCCTCAAGCCCTGGAGATGCCCAGGTGTAGCCCCAGACCCTTTTGAGGAAAAGCCCCTCATCTTTATTATTATGTGAACCGCTGAACCCCATGAGTGGTTTCCCTGTGAGGTTTCCATGTACAGAATAAATTGAAGACATGCAGGTAGCTGAGTTTTATGTTTTGTCTTTTCTACTATTGTTTAAATTAATGTGGGTTGACAGGGAATTTAGGAATAACGTCAGTAAGCACATTTGTTTATCTTATGATTCAAATATTTGTACTTCTGTAATATCTGTAGTCCACAGCATTCAGCAGTGTCATTCACAGCTTTGATTCTGTCAGTGCCAAATCATGAGTGTTTGTTTTACTTTCTCCTGCTGAAGCAACAGATGTGGTTTGATGTTTGTGATGTGTGCACTATTCGCTTGTCTTTTGAAGATACAGAGGCAACTGAGAGTCAATGTCCTGACTGAAACCAGAGTGAAACATCTGGTGGAGTGTGACTAACATTGCCATCATTTTTAAAGGAAGTCAAATCCTTCTCCTTTACACTCTGGCTGACTGTGTGCTAAAGAATTCATTGCTTTTTGACTGACTTATGTGAGTTCTGGGTATATAATCATCAAACTATGAAAGCTACAGTATTCTAGTTCTTGTGGTTGGACCACCAGAGTGCACAGTTTAGTTTTCTGGGATTTCTGAGTTATACAAACGTTCAGTGTGCAAGAAACAGTTCCACGCTTTTTACCTTCTATTTCATCCTCTTTAAAGTAGGATTTTCTGTATTTAAGATTTATTTAAGAACGGATTATGGACAAGACCAATGGGATCAGTTCCCTCTGACAATCAGGGGCCTCAAGTATTACAGTACATTTACATTTATTCATTTAGCAAACACTTTTATCCAAAGCGACTTACAAAAGAGGAGCAAATCAATTCATCAAGGAATCAACAATATTTATAATATACATTAAGGGTGTGGGGTGGTTAAGTGTTGTTATCTAGTAGTTAGCATAAGTAGTTATCCTCCTTACTGCATTTTTGCTATATTTCTTGTATTTTTTCCCCGTTACTTTATACTCATATTTGTAAGATAATTTATTTATATAATTAATTTATAATTATATATTATACTTATTTACTTATATAATAAATATAATTAATTCATATAATTTATATTATTATTATTATCATTAATATGAATATAATTTATTAAAAATAGAATTTTTATTTGGTCACTAAAAGGTTTGGTAGCTTTTCTGTTGTATTGCATGACTAATCATTTTCAAGACTAGTCACCTTACACCATCCCCTTCATATTTTCATAGAACGCCATCCTAAAATCTTTTTAAAAATATTTTAAAGGCAGCTCTTGTATATCTGAGTCATTGTAGTTCAGACTGGGGAGCAGTGGGAGATGTACGTTCCTCTCATATCCTGTGTTTAGTCTTACGTGTGTAGTCTAAACCTGGTTTGCCCTGACCCTGAACATTCACAGCTCTCATGGGAAAAGAAGCACTAGTACTGAAGAATAAATGCTGAATGCATCCCATCCTACCATGATACAGCCACCAGTCCTGTAATTATATGAGAGTTGTTCACTGTTTGTCATCAGTTTTACACCAGGTCCTTACCTGTAGGGCTACTCTAGTGACATCATAGTGTATAGCTTACCTCCTTTTAATATCCACAGCTTATAAAGAAAATAAAAAGCCACACCTCAGATGGCACATCTGAACGCTGACGCTATGTTGCTTTTAATGTTCGACTATGTTTGAGGTTTGGATGAAGCTTTGTATACAGGAAATGTTGAAATATATGGAGAAATTTGCCTTGATGCAACTTTATTTTGATTAGCATTAGAGGTTTTAGAGGTTTATGAACAATAGCCTAAATAATACACTTCAGAGAGATATTCCTAAACAATACTCACCAAGTGTTACCACATTTGGTAAACACTCTTTTGGAACAGATTTATCAATGTTGCTTATGGTGTTCATGGATTTATGGTTAAGTACACAAAAACAGGAAAGACTGTTGGCACAACTTTTGCCGCGATATTTAAGCACAAAAAAGGCTTCTTTATTCACTAACAACCCAATACATTTAACCAGACACCAAATGAACTGAAGTGAAGTGAAAATACCATTCATTTACCATTCCATTACTGAGTAAATAAAAAAAAATCATCAGTGTCAAAAGAATTTATGGCTATATATACACTACAAGGACTTTCTTACGCCAGGTTCAGACTACACAATATTTTTGTCTGTTATGATGTCTGTCTGTCACTGTGTTAGATTATGCAATTTTAACTTCTAAATTCTTGTTGTGTCATAGACAAAAACATGTCAGACCACATGTTGCTTCCCGACCAATCATCGCTTGTCATCTTCAACAACGTGCATGATGTCATATAATGACTGACTGCAGGAAACAAGATCTTGGAAAAACAATGGCCCTGTCCCAAATGGCATACTTCATATGCATTTCCAGTCTTGTGGACTTACAATGGCTGCCACACTCATGTGTCTGTTAAGTCAATGAGGCCGTAGGGTTGTCATGTCTGTTGTTGGGTTTTGTTCATGCTTTCATGTCTTTTATTTTGAAATTTGTCATTCATGTGCCCATGGTCTTTGTAGTTCTTTTGCTTTTTGTAATTAGTTCCAGGTGTTCCTTATTATCATTGTTTCAGTTAGCTATTTAACCTTGTGTCTAGCGTTGGCTTTTGTGGATTATTGCATGTATGTTTGCTTGCCTCCTTCTTCGGAGGTTCGTGGTTTACATAACTATTTCCAAGGACTATGTTCAATGTGTTGATGACCATTGTCATGTCATGGATTGTGGACCTATTATTTGCATTTAGATCCAGTATTTTATTTCTTGACTTCAGAGGCTATGTTACAGAATAATACACCACCAAAATGGATCTAGCATTCTGGCTCTTGAATTTTCATCAATTGGGAAGAGCTATTGAGCATTATGTCAAAGATTTTTTGTGTTTCATGGAATATTTGCCTTTGGATGAGATTCAACTAAAAAGGTGTTTTCGCTATGGATTGGATCAATAACTTGCTGAACTCATGAACTTTTTTGTTTCTATGTGGTTCAAGTTTCATGGTTGGGGAGGCAAAGGACTATTATTTGTCTGAACCTATTCACATCATGCCTGCCAACCTTGAGCCAGTTCACGTCATGTCTGCCACACCAGGGCCTGTTCACATCATGCCTGCCAAGTCAGAGCCTGCTCACATCATGCCTGCCAAGCCAGAGCCTGCTCACATCATGTCTGCCAAGCCAGGGCCTGTTTACATCAGGTCTGCCACGCCAGGGTCTCTTCACGTCATGGAAGCCACTCAAGAGTCTCTTAATGTCATGGCCGCCACTGTAGAGCCTCTTCATGACATGGCCGCTAGTCAAGAGCCTCTTCACGTCATGGCGGCCAAGCTAGAGCCTCTTCACGACATGGCCGCCAGTCAAGAGCCTCTTCACGTCTTGGCCGCCAAGCCAGAGCCTCTTCGTGACATGGCCACCAGTCAAGAGCCTCTTCACAAGATCCTGATTCGAGCCTGAGTCTTCGGCCAAGATGATCACAGAGCCTGAGTCTTCGGCAAACATGGCTGCCAAGCCAGAGCCTCTCATTGTCATGGCCACCACACCAGACCCATTAGCCAAGATGGCCACCATGCCAGACCCAGCAGCCAAGATGGCTGCCACACGAGAGTCATCAGCCAAGATAGCCGCCATGCTTGAGTCATTAGCCAAGATGGTTGACATTCCTGAGTCTTCATGCCAGGTTCTCCAGCCATCATGACCAATGCACCAGGGCCTCCAGCTCTCTGGCCATCATGGACGAGCCTCCGGCCATCATGGACGCTACACCAGAGCCTCTTCATGTCATGCCTGCACAAGTTTGCCCTGAAAGTTTGCCCATATTTTATTTATTTATTTATTTATTTATTTATTTATTTTATTTTTTTTTCTGGGGTTTGGGGCTATAGGTACCAAGCTCCAGCGGATGCAGACTGTCCTTCCTTTGCACCATGGCGCAGTTTCTCCATTGCTCCAAGGCTCTATGCACGCTACTGCTCCACAGTCCAAGTCCACTGTCATGCCAATGGTCCAGGTCCAGTTCCCCTTCATGGGCATGGACCTCCATCCCTCCCCCAAGAACGCCTCCGCTCCACCACCCTCCTGGACTTTCTGTTAGTTTTGTTTTGATTTTGTTGGGCATCAGGAGCTGCCCATAGAGATCTGGATCTGTCATGTGTTTTATTCAAACTTTAATGTCTTTTATTTTGAAATTTGCCATTCATGTGTTCATGTTCATTTGTAGTTCTGTCCATGGTCTTTGTAGTTCTTTTGCTTTTTGTAATTAGCTCCAGGTGTTCCTTGTTATCATTGTTTCAGTTAGATATTTAACCTTGTGTCTAGCCTTGGCCTGTGGATTATTGCATGTATGCCATTTAATTGAAAAATGGGATAGTCAAGTGCTAAATCTTTTTCTAAATCTTTTTAATTGTTAAATCTTTTGAAGCAAGACCAAGGTTCAAGTTCCAGCCTCCCTCCAGCCACGTGTTCTGATGCGTGGATCTTCTCCAGCACAAGGAAAAGGTTACTCTGCAGCAGTTGGCACAGTAATTAAGGACACATTCAGTGCTGCTTATATGGAGCCAGTTAAATGTGCTTCTGGCACTGATGGCCTGATACAGTAATGATCTAGCGGCTGATAAGCCAATAGCAACACTAAACCATGATCCACATTTGCCTGCTTTATAATACAACTTCCTCTGCCACTTCCCCCTTCTTTTTCTTTTTGTAAATAAAAACCGCATGAGTGAAAATCTCAGAAAGAATGTTTGTTTTCAGGTCGGTCTTTTTGTTTATTTTCCTAGAGTGTGTGTAAGTGAGAGTGAGAGAGAAGGAGACTGTGATACTACAGGCTGCTATAACTCAGCTGAGCTACAGGAAGAGGTAAAACTACTGGGACGCAGCATGTGGCATGAGTAGCTCAATCACTCTATTTTACAGCAACTATAGAGCAGGAAATTCATTCTTACTACTTTAGTGGGTAAAATGGCCTCATACAGTATGTGTAGAGATCTGGCCTTTAAAAAATAAATGGGATGGGGGAAAAATCAGCTTATTAATGAGAATTCTTCCTTACTTGTGCAACATAATTTTGCTTGTATTGTAATATCAGCTTCTACATCAAATGCGAGCCATAGGGTTGATTACATCATTTTTTGGTGGTTGTAACAGTAATGACTCGAAATTAAAGACCAATGTTTAAGGTACTGAACACAGTGAGCAACATCAACATTTAGACATTTTTGAGTGAAACGTGTACAGTCGTTGGCCAGCAGGGAGGCGGAAGTATGTGACTGAGCCTTTGAAGTCCTCTGGCCTTGGATTTGACAAATCAGACCAATGTCTTGTCTAGTTCCTCCACAGCTGTGCAGGAATGATGGGTAATCCCCAGCCATCTACCCACAAGGAAATAGGCTATACCAGAAAGTACAAACACACTTTACTAGAGATGCTTTTCATCAACAGTTTTTGTGGTTTATATCTGTTTCTAGAACAATTACCTATTGTCTGCTGTAAAGTGGGACAGAATTATGTGGTGCAAATGAAAAAAAAAAAGAAAAAAAAAGAACTGAACACATTACAGCACAGCCTCTAATTGCAGGTTCCAGCAACACTTTATTTTAATAGTCCACTTTAGACAATCTACTAACTTTAAGTAACTTTGCAACTACATGTCAATGACCAGAAGACAGCCAGATTAATTTCTGCTAACACTTTATTTTCATGGTCCCCTAATCGACATTCTACATGTCAGTTTATTCTACTAACCCTTACACTAATCCTAACAGTCTAATAATACTCTATTGAGAGTTAGTTGACATGTAGTTGCTATGACTGTAACTGAATCTTGGCATGTAGATGTCTTCAGGCTTTGACTCTAATAAAACATGTGAAGTTTGGGGCAGATCAGACATTGTATGCCCGAGTTACAACAACTTCCTGTTTCATGGCGAACCATTGAATTTTGCAAAAACTCAAGATCTTCGCTATTTAACGATGCCAAGGCCTTTAGATTATACTGACCAAATATTATGTTTATCTGATAAAATCTCTAGGAGGGGTTTGTTAAAGTACAATGTCTGGAAATGACAAAAACTGCAAAAATTTTGCAGAGAAAATTCAAAATATCTCACTTCCTGTTGGGTTTTCAGATTTTGCTCCCGGGACTTTTTTGTAGGTATTGGGCTGTTACATGTGTCTATCGGATTTCATACTTGTACATGAAACATAGCACGAAGGGCGCTTAATTGAAATTTAGTAGGTGACGCTAATGAGCCATTTTACCACACCTAGTTCTGAAACCCATATTAGTCAGGCGTAAATTTTCACCACTTCTGAAGCGTGTGCAAAGTTTCATGAGTTTTCAAGCATGTTTAGGCCCTCAAAAATGCTATTCATTTTGGAGAAGAAGAAAAATTTATCGAGCAATTACAATAGGGTCCTCACACCATTGGTGCTCAGGCCCTAATGATAAAAAACTCTCTTGCTGTTGGCTGTATCTCAAAGTCTTCTGAGCTGAATCACTAGACAACCAATTTACAGAAATTCACGTGTCACAATCCTGATATAGTGTAATCAATTAGCTAAGCTAACAATTCAGTACTTCATTAAGAATGATTAGACAGTGGCTTCTGAGCTGGATTTGAAATATGCAAGTTATTTATTTATTTTTTTCTTATACTTTATGCAAGTATTAACAGAATCATTTTCTAAACCAAAATTGCACTAAAAACTTTACAGACACAAATTCAATACAATTCAATAACAAAATCAAAAGATCACAATAAAAAAAAAAAATTGTATGAGCAAAGAACAAGTATAATTGTTAATATTCTTATATTGAATAAGGCACCATAGTAATCATACGTTCTAAACAGTAAACAACTGTGATAAAATGTATGAATATGAATAGACAGGAAGTCTATTCCTGGAACATTGCAACTTTTTTTCTTTGCCCTACAGTTTCCTTGAAATAGAAAAATTATAATTTCAGCCAGTTGTCCCGCTAACAGCTAGGATATTCAGGGGGAAATGCATGTCATATTCTATTTCAAAACTTTTAAATATGCATATGTGATACCATAACCTTTAGTTCTTGAACAAAAGTCTATTAATGAGAAAATTAGATTTTCCATGTTTCTCCAGGCTCCCTTCCTGTCCTGAACAACAAAATGCAAGTGACTATGTGTGTGTGGAAGCAGAACAACTCTCTCAGCCAAACCTCAGTTAGATCCACCTCTATTCCCAAACCAGAATGGAGACCCCTGCACAGTCCCACCCATGTTACTCATGATCGGGTTTCTTTCTTTTCTTTTCTTTTCTGCATCTGTTGGAGGATTATGACACACCAGGTGAAGAAGAGGCTGCCTTACCACTGATCACTGGAGATTACACAATGCGTTCTTATGTATAGCACTTATGAAAACAGCCTTCATGAACTTCCTTTCCATTTTTTGACATTTAAGAGAGTGTCATTTCAGTCCATGTCTGAAAAAAAAAAAAAAAAAATTCCTGATGACTTTCATTCTCTTATTTTGTTGTTGGTTGTCAGGGTATTTCTTAAAGGGGCAGTTCATACAAAATTAATATTCTGTCATTTACTCACTCTCATGTATTTCTCACGTAACCCAAACTATCCCTTTAAATGTTCTGATGAAAGCTGTGGTTGCCATGGCTGTGTTGTCAACAACACTTTTGATACAAGTGTGTTGTCATCCAAAATTAAGGATCTTGGACAGAATCTAATAGAACAGCTCTTATAGAACATCCCTTTCTGGAGTTTGTTTATAGCTCAGATAGTGAGAGGAATGGACAAGATGTGCTCTTTCTTTGAAGTTCCTCCATTTCATTTTGAAGATTTAGCAGATCCTTCCTGCATTACATGTCCTTCTAATAGTTTTTATACTAGATTTCTGAATGAGGAACACCAGGGCTGAACAGGCTGTTACCTCATACTGCATGTGAAAGTCTTGTAGAAGATTAAGAGATAGTTATAAAAGCCCTAAAGAAATATGATGTAATGGAAGTACTGTTGAGCTCCCACTAATTCACTTGGTCTCCCAACCTGACCACCCTCACATGCACAGCTCCAACTCGTCAGCACGTTTCTTGGGTGATGATTACTCTTTTGCAGTTGGCGGAGGCTCATCATAGAATCTCATCTGTTTGCTCTTTAAAAGACAAAGTCATTTCCTCCAGAGATTTCTAGGGATGAGCAATTGGTTCCCTTTCGTGGGAACTATCGACGCTGTGTGAAACGCATTGGGAACCTTCTGCGTGATATCGTCATTGAAGCACTCCTGTATCCAACCAATCGTGTAACGAGACGTCAGAGGCGGGTGACGTCACGGACCAGGAAACTATAAAGCATGCCCGGATGCAGAGAACGCTAGCTTCTGTTATCTTCAGCAAGCACTCTATGTTATCCCGTGTGTCTTATTTATTGTTGTCTGTCCATATATATATATATATATATTTCTCTGGTCTCACTCTTCGTCTGAGGACAAGAGTTGCAGCAACAAGTGTGTGTGTGTCTAAGATCGCTGTTGTGCGTCTTATTGTTTGTCATTCTCTCTCTCTCTCTTTGTCTGAGGACAAGAGTTGCAGTATAAACACACATATATACACACCCATAAGACACAAATATATAAGAAATGGCGGATGAAAGCAGCAAGCGATTCAGGAAGTGTGTGCATCCCTGTACTCGCTTTATCCCCGACGGGGATACACACGATATGTGTGTTATTTGCCTGGGGGTTGAGCACGCGCAGGCAGCTCTCGAGGGAGCTGTCTGCGTGCATTGTGAGAGGCTCACCCTCAGAGTGCTGCGATCTCGCCGGGCACTCTTTGATAAAGCGGAGGGTGCCTCGGTTGGTGTTCCCCGCGGATCGGGTTCGAAGGCTCCATTCGTGGGGTTCACAAATGGATCTGGCAGCGGGGGTTGAGACGGGCTCCGCCCTATCTCTCCCTTTAGCTGCCAGACCCACTGTCTCTCCTGCCGTGGTGGAAGCACGCCCAGCGGTTTCTTCCCCTCGGGGAGAGACATCGGCACTTCATCTGTCTTCATCTGAGGATGTTGACGTGATGAGTGTCGAAGCAGCGGATGAGGAACCGCCATCCTCTTCCTCTGCAGATGAGGAGCTCATGGAGGTAGTGGCCAGAGCTGTTGCCAAATTAAATATTAGCTGGCCAGAAGCAGAGCGGGGAGATGTAAAACCCAAAAGCAAACTCGATGAGCGCTTTCTCCCCGCGCGGTCATTACCTCCACGTCGGTGCTTGCCGTTCTTTCCAGATCTACACACTGAGGTGTCTAGATCTTGGAACAGACCGGTTCAGCATAGAGTGTTCAGCCCCCAGACCTCGGTCTATAGCAATATCGTGGGGCTGAAACAGTGTGGCTATGCGGCGATGCCCCGGGTTGAAGAGACGCTCGCGGGCTATCTCTCACCCGAGTCGGCGTCGTCCCTAAAAGCACCGACGTTGCCCACCAAGCCCCTTAAGACTACATCTAACTTGGTGGGCAAAGCTTATGCGGCAGCAGGGCAGGCAGCAGCGTGTCTTCACACCATGGCGCTGCTGCAAGCTTATCAAGCTGAAGTGCTGGGGGAAATAGATACCAGCGGGGAGGCCACATTTGAGTGCATCCAGGAACTGCGCATGGCGACAGACCTGGCTCTCCGTGCCACCAAGGAGACGGCTAAGGAAGTGGGCCGTTCTATGGCAGCCCTGGTGGCCACGGAGAGGCACTTGTGGCTGAACCTCTCCGACATAAGGGACAGAGATAAGTCTGCCCTTATGGACGCGCCGCTGTCTCCTGCGGGCCTCTTCGGTGACGCAGTCACAACTGTCGTCGAGAGGTTCCAGGAGACCAAGAAACAATCTGCGGCGTTTCAGAGGTTCCTCCCCCGCCGGTCTAAAATCCCCGCCGAGACTGTTGAGCGGGAGCAGTCTCGGCCCGCAACGAGCTCCTCAGCGCACCACAGAGCGCAGCAAAAGATCAGTGTGGCCACCCGTGCTCCCCCACGTAGATTCTGGGGACAGGGGCGGGCTGCACAGAAGCCTTCTCAGCCCAAGACCGACCTGCGGGCTGTCATTGTGGCGCGGAAGGCTTCTAAAAAGCGGTCCTGATATCTGTGGGTCAGGACCCAGGAGGGCGGCCCCCGTCTGGAGGAAGCGTGGTGTTGAAACACCTGGCACCCGCTTCCATCCAGCGCCCTCCGGGGACCACGCTATCTTCACCATCCAGTGTGCGTCGGGTCCCCACCAATCCTCCGAGGAGGGTTGGCCTGCACTTGATTCGGCTGACTTCTGCCGGCACGCCGTTTCAGAGCGCCGAGCCAAGTGCTCAAAAAACACCAGAGGCCAGTCTCGAGAGACTGGTTCCCTTAGTAGATTTTCTGGAATAATGGAAAACTCTACCGAATATATCAAATTGGGTGCTGCTCATGATAGAAAAGGGGTACAGAATTCAGTTCGGGTCTCGCCCGCCCAGATTCAATGGGGTCCTTCCCACAGTGGTGACCCCCGAGCAGTCTCTGGTTATGGAACAGGAAGTTATGACACTTTTGCAAAAAGGAGCTATAGAAAGGGTTCCTCCTCCCAGCAAGCTGTCAGGCTTTTACAGCCGCTACTTCATAGTTCCAAAGAAGGATGGGGGACTTCGTCCTATCATAGATTTACGGGTGTTAAATCGGTCTTTACAAAAACTGAAATTCAAGATGCTTACACTCAAACAGATCATTCCCCAAATCAGGTCCGAGGACTGGTTTGTGACGATAGACTTGAAAGATGCATACTTTCATGTGTCCATCCATCCTTCTCATTGGAAGTTCCTCAGGTTTGCTTTCGGGGGCGAAGCTTACCAGTACAAGGTTCTTCCGTTTGGCCTATCATTATCACCCCGCACATTCACGAAGTGCGTGGATGCAGCCCTGGCTCCTTTGAGACTCCAGGGCATTCGCATACTGAATTACATCGACGATTGGTTGATTCTAGCTCGCTCAGAGCAACAAGCAGTTCAACATCGAGATGTTGTTCTGTCTCACATGAAAAGGCTTGGGCTGAGGCTCAATGCCAAGAAGAGTGTGCTGATACCGGCTCAGACCACCAATTATCTAGGTGTTATGTGGGAATCCACAACAATGCGGGCACGTCTGACTCCTGCCCGTGTGAGCTCTGTTCTGTCAGCCGTAAAAGGGGTGAAGTTAGGCCAGTCTCTCACTGTGAAACAGTTTCAGAAACTGTTGGGTCTAATGGCAGCTGCGTCCAACATAATTCCTTTTGGCCTCCAGCATATGAGACCCCTACAGTGGTGGCTCAGGACCAGGGGGTTTTCCCCGAGGGGGAACCCTTTTCGAATGATCAAAGTCACACGGCGATGCCTTCGTGCTCTAGCCGTGTGGAAAGACCCCTGGTTCCTGTCCCAGGGTCCCGTGTTGGGAGCCTCTGGTCGTCGCGCAATGCTTACGACAGACGCTTCCCTCACGGGCTGGGGAGCGATCATGAGCGATCGCTCAGCTCAGGGTCTTTGGGAGGACCATCAACTCTCCTGGCATATAAATCGGCTGGAGATGATGGCGGTGTTTCTAGCACTAAAACACTTTCTCCCAGACCTGAGAGACCATCATGTGCTGGTCCGCACAGACAATATGTCAGTGGTCTCTTATATAAACCATCAGGGGGGTCTACGGTCTCGCCAACTAAATTACTTGGCCCGTCGGATCCTCCTGTGGTCTCAGGGGAAGCTGCTTTCGTTGAAGGCAGCCTATATCCCCGGGAGTCAGAATGTGGGGGCAGACGCCCTGTCGAGACAGGGGCCGAGGCCCGGGGAGTGGAGACTCCATCCAGAAGTGGTGGATCTCATTTGGAAAAACTTTGGTCAAGCACAAGTAGACCTGTTTGCTTCGGGAGAGTCAACCCAGTGTCCGCTCTGGTACTCCCTCACGCATCCAGCACCCCTGGGTCTGGATGCCATGGTACAGACGTGGCCGAGGCTACGTCTGTACGCATTTCCCCCGTTCGCTCTGCTCCCACGAGTCCTGGAGAAAGTACGCCAGGAAGGGGTCAGCCTGATACTGGTGGCCCCATACTGGCCGACCCGCATATGGTTCTCGGACTTGGTGTCCATGATAGACGGCGCTCCGATGGAGCTCCCCTTGAGACGGGATCTTCTATCTCAGGCGGGCGGCGCGATAATACATCCCGCCTAGAACTATGGAAACTATGGGCCTGGCCTCTGAGGGGGACAGGTTCATAGAGGCTGGTCTCTCATCTGAGGTTGTTGAGACCATACTTAGCTCCAGGGCTCCCTCCACGAGGAAGCTTTACTCTTATAAGTGGAATCTATTCTCTACCTGGTGTAGACAACATGAAACGGACCCTGTCCGTGCTCCTATCAGCTTTGTGCTATCTTTTCTCCAAGAAAAATTCTCGGAGGGCTTATCCTATTCAACCTTGAAGGTTTATGTTGCGGCTATATCAGCCTATCATGTTGGGGGGGATTCCTCGGTCGGTCGAGACCCCCTCGTGTCACGCTTCCTCCGTGGTACACTGAGGCTGAGGCCTCCAGTGCGCACAAGGACCCCGGTCTGGGACTTATCAGTGGTTCTACGTGGGTTAGCTGAGGCTCCCTTTGAACCACTGGAGGAGGTGTCTGCAAAGTTTCTGACTTTAAAGACGATATTTTTACTTGCTATTACTTCTCTAAAAAGAATTGGAGATCTTCAGGCCCTTTCAGTGGCCCCCTCATATCTGGAGTTCGCTCCTGGAATGGTGAGAGCATTTCTTCATGCTAGACCTGGCTATGTGCCTAAGGTCCCCACCAATGTCCCGGGTCCCATTGTGCTTCAAGCTTTTCATCCTCCTCCTTTTATATCCTCGGATCAGGAAAAACTAAATCTGCTTTGCCCAGTGAGGGCTTTGGACGCTTATGTCCACAGAGCTGCCCTGTGGCGTAAAACAGAGCAATTGTTCGTCTGTTACAGTTCTCCTAATAAAGGTGGACCGGCGTCCAAGCAGAGGATGAGCAAGTGGGTGGTTGAGGCCATCTCACTTGCATATAAAGCGGTCGGACAGTCCTCTCCCTTTAACGTCCGCGCTCATTCCACAAGGGGTATGGCGGCATCAAGAGCTTTGATGTCTGGCGTCTCTATGAGTGACGTTTGTGATGCAGCTGGATGGTCAAACCAGCACACATTTATCAAATATTATAACCTTGATGTGGGCTCCACTCCGGGGTCCTCCGTACTGTCGAGCTAACATAACAAGCATTTGAAGTACGGCACAGTTGGGATTGCGTTCCCAATGCGTTTCACGCAGCGTCGATAGTTCCCACGAAAGGGAACGTCTCGGGTTACGGATGTAACCCTGGTTCCCTGAGTAAGGGAACGAGACGCTGCGTCTCTCGCCGTACCCCTGCATGCTTGCGAGTGCTTGCTTCAGATTTTCCACAGAAGCTAGCGTTCTCTGCATCCGGGCATGCTTTATAGTTTCCTGGTCCGTGACGTCACCCGCCTCTGACGTCTCGTTACACGATTGGTTGGATACAGGAGTGCTTCAATGACGATATCACGCAGAAGGTTCCCAATGCGTTTCACGCAGCGTCTCGTTCCCTTACTCAGGGAACCAGGGTTACATCCGTAACCCGAGACGTTTTTGCATCTCAAATGACTGTTTTCAAGAGACCATGTTGAAAACACGATTCTCTTAGTGCTCAGAGTGCTCTAAGGCTGCACTACACTGCAGGTCTTGATGGCCAATTTGTTGTCTATATCCAGTTTTTTTGAAGACCAGCTTACATCTCTTCGATATCTGCATTTACACTATACACTTGGCAAAACAATCCAAGGTAGACGTATTCACCCGGTAAAGCTTAGGCCGAAAAGAAAGTAAAAAGGGCACGATTTGCAAAGAACGCAGACGAAATGATAATACAATCTTTTGCATTTCTGCACCATCTTTTAAAGGCCAGCAAAACAACAAAAAGAAGAGAGCCCTTGTTGCAGCCTGGGGCGAATATAGTAATCATCACTGCTGTAATCACTGTGGTTGGTGTCCACCTGATTCACCATTCATCATCATCGCTTGTTCAATCACGTATGACTCACATTGATGGGAATATCTGATCTATCTGGTTACATGACAGATGCAAATGCATGTATCAGATATCAGGTTTATTTCCACTTATGAATGAGGCGTGAAATCAATCTGAGAATATAGGACTTTTTCTCTACTTACATGTTTGTGAGTCATATACGTTCTGTGCCATATGGAAGAAAAAAATCGGAATTGGGTTACTTGAACCATGAAATATAAATGCCACCTAAGACCCTTTTTGTGAATCTAGGAGTGTGTCTCACTCATGCTGCAATCACATTTGCATTTTGGGATTTTCTTGCTATTTTTTATTTTTTACCTTGAATAATTTTATTAGGATTTTGCAACTAGACAACTAGACAAAGACGACATTATGACCCCTACACTTCAACATCAATCTCTGAGAATATGAGGCAAACAAATGCAATCAGAATTCTATTATTGCAACTGGGCATGTCCTATAAGAATTTTATCATCAAATCAAATCAAATCAAATATAGAAGGGTCTGAGTTGGTTGGAAGTGTGAATTGGTATCCAGTTATTAGGTGCAGAGAATCTAATGCTGTGTTCACACCAAACGCGAATAGAGCGTCTGGCGCGAATTATTTCAATTTTAAGTCAATGCAAAGACGCGTTTACGCGCGTCTGGAGGTCTCGCGGCGCGAATGAGGCGTTTAGCGCGGCGCGGAAGGTCTAGTTTGCGCGAATGACGCGAATTGAGGGTTTCGCGCGATACGCGCGAATGGTGCTTTTTGTGCATTTACACGTTTGACGCGAATTCGCGTCTGACGCCCGAGTTGAAAAATTTGAACTTTGCCGTAAATTCGCGCCGTGTTAACCAATCAGGAGCCTGCTTGCTGCTGTGGCGGCAGGCCCGCCCGGAGTCACTCATTCAAAATGGAGGAACGACTGATATTATCAGTGAGCAGTCACCCAGAGATTTATGACACAAGTTCATACTTCTATAGAGACAGGAATAAAAAGGACCTCGCTTGGAAGAGTGTCGGTGAGGAGATTGGGCAATCTGGTAAGTTGTAAATACACATTTCACTTTTGAGTCACGTACACGTTTATCGACCCGCGAATACAAAGCGGTAGCTCTCTCGATGAACGCACGATCAACATCAGCCATCTTGCAAACAGACAACCGCCTAGCACTTGCCCCTCCCACAAGAAGCGGATTTCGCCTCGGACGCGTGTCAATTTCGCTTCAAACGCTTGTTTTTTACGCGCGTCTATAATACGCGCTGTATAATAAGTCTATTTATAATTGTCTAAAATGTTATAAATGAAAATTATTAAAAATCATTCAAATGAATTCATTATGTAAAAAATTATGTCAAGACTTATGTCAAGAAAAATTATGTACATTATGTAAAGATTTGTTTTGTTTGTTTCATTTGAAATAATCTCTTGAATGAATCATTCAATGATACATAAAATACATTTTAACAGTCACTGGTCACCACCTACTGGCATAAAAATGTCATAGATACAATCTTTACTTGAAGCGTAACATTAGTTTCAAAGTTCATTTACTCATTTTGGTCACTGCTTTTAGCATTATTATTTGATGTTTGAAACACAGAAATAGCAATACTGTGTACTTGAAAAAATTTGTGCTCTCTGGGTCGGCAGCAGCACGAAAGCAGGTTTAAATCATTGTCATTTAGGATCAAGATCGTGTGTGTTTGAATCAAGATTGCAATTTTTAAATGATTAATCGTGAATACATATAGGCCTATGTATTTTTGTATGTCATACTTACCAGACCTCAATAGTAACCCGGGTCCAGGCCCGGACGTCCCCCAGCTTCTGCGATCCATGACGCATCTAAGTTAGTAGATAAACTGTAACACAGAATTCCTTATTTGCATCATTACTAAAGCAGACTGAAACTCAGCACAAATAAAACATTCACATTTTGGCATATGTGGCATTAAAATGGAAAATGGCCCGTCAAAATAGAAATATGCATCAAAAACCAAAAACAATGATCTATATTATGTCATGTTCAGCCCACCTCTGCTGATAGAGGTGTTATTTAGATAACAATGTGCGTAGTGGGCAGAGGGTCTTTTCGTCAGACTTGTAATATGATCTGTGAACAGTACAGTTTTATAGCAAGGGTGATTGCATGACTTCATGAAAAGAAGTCCAAATTAAAAGAGCATGACAAAAAGAGCAGGGCTCGCTGATACATGAAGATATATCAGTGTGAATTTAGATAACACACATGGCATTTAAATTTTAAAGTGTGCACAATGTGTCAAATTGCAAATTAAAACTGCTCCGGTTACCTTTCACCCAGTTCTCACTGTTTTATTGACCATCTGTGCTCTGTTGCACAAAGAGTAGAAAAGCTCTCCAGCAGAATAATGCAGTGCACGAGTTGGTTGTCTTTGTACATATTCAGACACACAGAGTTTGTTTTTGTCACTGTTTGCGGTTGGTCAAAGCAGCAGTGCCTGGGGACATGCTCTAGTCTTGGCAAAAAGTGGAGTAGAAAGGGAAAGAGCATTTATCCTCTGCAGGAGGTATCTAGGGTTGGCACATATACTATGAATTAATGCTACAAGCATCACTCCATATGTATTCCAGGACGCCTGGAGTGGAAAGAGAAAATCAGATTACTGGAATACAGAGTTAGAGGTTCCCAGTAGGTTCCATTAAAAAAAAAAAAAAAAAAAAAAAAAAAGATCTGACATGTCACATGAATCCTAGTTTTCGGGGTGATCACATTTTTTTTTTTAGGTATTAGTACATAAAGTGTACGATATGCACTGAAACTTACAGTATGTTTTCATAACAATTCCATATATTTAATATTCTACAAACTTTAAAGGATTCATACAATTTAAAGTTGCCTCTACAGTTGTTAATTCATAAAAATGCTTATTTTAAATGTTATCAATGTTGATATTGTATGTTTCAGTCTCAGTTCAAATGTACAGTGTATGCTTAAAATATCTTTCTAATAGTACACTGTAACCACTTTACATTTATTAGCATATTATGTTTTTATATTGCTGAAAAGTGGTTAGGTTTAGAGTAGGGATGGGATAATTGGCTCAGTTATAATTATGCAAATATATTTATAGTTACACTTTATTTTAAGGTGATGTTGTTACAGTAATTACACAAATAAGTACTGAGTAATATTAATTAACTACTTAATTTAGTACTTACTAAAGGGTTAAGGTTAGGCTTAGAGTTTGAGGTTGCACTTTATTTTACAATACATGCACTTATGTGTACTTACAGTGTACTTACCTAAGAAAGTACTGATAATATAATGGGTTAAGGTTAGGTTTAGGGGTAGGTTCAGGATTAGTACCTAGTAATTACCTAGTTATTGTAATTACTATAATAAGTACATAATATGTACATGGGGAACAGGACTGTTCAATAAAGTGCTACTGGGTTTGATTTAGTGTTAGTTGCTTATAATTATGCATAATTTTCTGTAACACTATAACAGTTGACATTACTGTAAGTACATGTAATGTAACTATGTCACATTAAAATAAATTGATTTTTTTAATTTTCTAAAAATGTGCATTATATACATATGCACATTTTTAGAAACTTAAAAAAAATCCTTTATGTATATAACTTTTTTTGTTTGTTTTTTTTTTGTTTGTTTTTTTTTGTCCAAATTGTACTTTTCATCAGATCAAAATCCATCAGACCTGGAGAATGAATACATGTGACAATTTCAGGTTGGAATGGTCTTCTTTAACAATTGTTAAATTAACTAATAAATGTCATTAAACCAATTTTGATACTATGTAAAGTCAATTTGGTTTACTAGCCCAGCAACAAACTGATGTATTCATTTCTCACGTTTAAAATAGGATTTGTTTCCGTTTTTACATTTCAAACTTAAAGGGATAGTTCACCCAAAAATGAAAATTTGATGTTTATCTGCTTACCCCTAGGACATCCAAGATGTGGGTGACTTTGTTTCTTCAGTAGAACACAAATGATGATTTTTAACTCCAACCGCTGCCGTCTGTCAGCCGTATAATGCGTTTCAATGGGAACTTTGTCTATAAGAGTCAAAAAAACATGCACAGACAAATCCAAATTAAACTCTGTGGCTCGTGACGACACACTGATGTCCTAAGACACGAAACGATCGGTTTGTGCGAGAAACCGAACAGTATTTATATAATTTTTTACCTCTAAAACACCACTATGCCCAACTGCCCTGCACATTAAAGTGTCGTCACGAGCCACAGGGTTTAATTTGGATTTGTCTGTGCATGTTTTTTTTTTACTCTTATAGATGAAGTTCCCATTGACATGCATTATACGACTGACAGACTGCAACGGTTGGAGTTAAAATCATCATTTGTGTTCTACTGAAGAAACAAAGTCACTTACATCTTGGATGCTCTGGGGGTAAGCAGATAAACATCACATTTTCATTTTTGGGTGAACTATCCCTTTAAGTATTGATTTCCCATCATAATTAAACACAAATGCGATCTGTAAAAAACACTTTTCTTTTTGTGTGAATTGTATCACTATACTTAAATGTTTGATTTTATCATGTCTGCTGTTCAGAAGAACAGATAAGGCCTTTTGAAGGAAGTTTGGCATCAGAAACAAAGAGCTATCAAATGCTTAACAAAACTCTTGAAACTGTTGCCAGTGCAAGATTTGTTTTGTAAATGGTTATTAGTATAGTCATGAGCTGTATAAATGCTATAGGGAACTCTTCCATGATCAAAACTTAATCTATGTAAATCTTGCAGTACAGCTTATCTTTACATTTAATTCTGTGTTCCTTGTATGAGAAATCATTATAAGCTTTGAACTCCTCCAAAAGGAAATAAATGCCTTCGATTAAAACCAGAGCCAACAAGTTACATCACAGTGTTCAGTCTACAAACCAAAGTATTGTCTTGGGCAGATTTTAATCTGATTGGAAGGGATGAAGGTCCAGACTTTCTTTCAGTGAACAGTGTCCCAGGTACACTGGTAGAGCAAGTGAGAACAGATCCAGATGTGACAGTACCTTCAGCAGCTGGGGCTCCTCTGCTGAATTTTGCTTCATTCCCTGAGGGATGAACACTCACACTGGGGTGAAATGAGGGCAATCTCATGTTTGTTGGCAGTATAGTGAAATTGCTTCCATGTTTGGAGAGAGGAAACAATAATAATAAAAAAAATTAACAATTAAGAGACAGCAAGATTGCACAATGAGTTATTGTTGTTGTTGTTTTGGTAACACTTTATTTTGACAGTCCCTTTTGAACATTCTATTGGCTAAAAGTAACTTTGCAACTATACACGTCAACTAACTCTCGTTAGAGTATTAATAGACACTATGCTTAATATCTGATAATTCTTTATTGTGATGGTCCACCAACAGACATTCTACTGACTATAAGTCATTTTGTAACTGTAAGTAACTACACGTCAACTTATTCTTACCCTAACCACACTAGTATAATAATACTCGACTAACACAATGAGAGTTAGTACGTTGGTGCAACGTTACTTATAGTCAACAGAATGAGTTAAAGGGACCATCAAAATAAAGCGAAACCTTGTTTTTTTTTTTTTAGCCATTTTTACAGTTTTTAGTAGTCAACTAGTTATAATTTCTCATTGAATTGATTACATGATATGCTGATAAATCAAATCAATCACAATTATATCTTTTTTTTTTTTTTTTTTTTTTGTTCTTCTGAGAATTAAAGGTGCCCTCGAATGAAAAATTGAATTTATCTTGGCATTGTTAAATAACAAGAGTTCAGTACATGGAAATGACATACAGTGAGTCTCAAACTCCATTGTTTCTTCGTTTTTATATAAATCTAATTTGTTTAAAAGACCTCCGAAGAACAGGCGAATCTCAACATAACACCGACTGTTACGTAACAGTCGGGGTGTACGTCCCCAATATTTGCATATGCCAGCCCACGTTTCCAACATTATAAAAGGCATTAGACAAGGGCAGCCAGTATTAACGTCTGGATGTGCACAACCAAATCATCAGACTAGGTAAGCAAGCAAGAACAATAGCGAAAAATGGCAGACGGAGCAATAATAACTGACATGATCCATGATAACATGATATTTTTAGTGATATTTGTAAACTGTCTTTCTAAATATTTCGTTAGCATGTTGCTAATGTACTGTTAAATGTGGTTAAAGTTACCATCGGTTATCACTGTATTCACGGAGACAAGAGAGCCGTCGCTATTTTCATTTTTAAACACTTGCAGTCTGTATAATGCATAAACACAACTTCATTCTTTATAAATCTCTCCAACAGTGTTGCATTACCCGTTAGCCACGGAGCACTATCAAACTCATTCAAAATCAGAAGTAAACAATATAACAGTATACAATACTCACATAATCCGACGCATACATGCCGCATGCATGACGAACACTTTGTAAAGATCCATTTTGAGGGTTATATTAGCTGTGTAAAGGCACTGTTTAAGGCAAGCGCGAGCTCTGTGGGCGTGGACCACGGATTTAAAGGGGCCGCAGCATAAAATCGGCACGTTTATAATGACGCCCCAAAATAGGCAGTTAAAAAAATTAATTAAAAAAAATCTATGGGGTATTTTGATCTGAAACTTCACAGACACATTCAGGGGACACCTTAGACTTATATTACATCTTTTAAAAACATAATCTAGGGCACCTTTAAGATCTGTTCTGTTAGGACAACTATCATCAATTGATAATTAGCATACTGATATCATTAATGTTTAATAATTTAATGTACAACATATATGAGAAAATTACTAATGTTACACTATAATATATATATATATATATATGTGTGTGTGTGTGTGTGTGTGTGTGTGTGTGTGTGTGTGTGTGTGTGTGTGTGTGTGTGTGTGTGTAAAATCAAGTATTTTTTGTTAAAATATCTAAAATTCGGAAAATCTGAAAAAAATAATTACTTATAAAGCAACTCTACATTTTAAACATTTCATCACATGTATCTTTAATACAAGTGTATTTCATTTTAATTGTCATGCCTGCCAGCCGGAGTGCTTATGATAGCCACCAGAGGGCACTCCTTCCATCTGCTTTATCTCACCATGAACTACATTTCCCATGACCCATTGCTAATCATGTTACTAATCATGTTCTGATTACTTCCACCTGTGTCTCATTACCTTGTTCTCTGCCTATATAAGCCCTGTGTATTCACTCTTTCATTGCAAAGTCTTGTATGTTGTTACACTTAATTTCTGAGCGTTATCCTGTCTGTCTGTGTGTCTGTCTGTCTGTCTGTCTGTCTGTCTGTCTGTCTATGTGTCTGTGTGTGTCTGGATTACCCTTTTGCCTGTGTTTTCTGCCCTGTTATTGTTTGCCCCGTGGTTTTGACCCTTCGCTTGTATTTTGGACTATGATTCTGAATTACCCTAATAAAGCTGCGTTTAGATCCTCAACCTGTGTGTGTCAGAGCAGTGTGTGACATTACTGCATTAGCAGATTTTTTTAAGTCAGTGCAGTAAGACAAAATACACTTGTATAAAAGATATAATCTAAAAACAAGCATTGCTTCTCAGTTAAATCTTGTTTTAAATATGTTTATTTAAAATATTTTAACTTGAAACCAAGTTAAAAAAGACAAGAATGTGTATGAATGGCCATTAAATCAAATCTATCTTTTTCAGTAGCTGTCAGAAATACTCATGTCAACTCAAAATTTGGCAGATTAAATTGCAAGTAATTTGTGTTTCTCGATATTGCTGTATTCCTGATCTGCAGTGAAAATGATATAATAAACCCAGAGACTGGAAAATACTACATAAATCTTATTCAAATTGGTCCCCTCCTCGTGCTCCTTGGGTGTTGCTTCTGAGTTGCGGTTGAAGAAAACAGGATGAGAAGTTGATTGAGAAGCTCTGGCCTTGTTATCAGTATGTGTCTGTGTGGGTAGAACTGGGGCGCCAGACGACAACCCCCATGTGCTGACAGGTGACATCAGTCTTTACAGTTACTCCATAGTAAACCTGCTACTGCAACTGACATTAACAAAAAGTAGCTGATGTCACCAAACTTTAGCTATTAGAGATTTTAAGATTTTGGTATGAAAGTTTGACTCCACTGCCACTGTGGTTTGGATTAGTTGTTGAGAGTGTGGACTATGCAATTGGATCAATATTTTATTGATGTTCTAGTAAACTTAAAAAATGATTGAATGTCTTGATTTGTGTAAATTCTGTCTGAATTACATTCTAGGTGGTTTTGTGGTGCATTTTTAAATTATGGTTTCAGCTGCACATCTAACAGGGCCTCATAGGAGGAGAGAAGAACAAGTGTTAGCCAGGTTATTTGGATGCAACAAATCCAAAAGGGGACACTTGGCACACTTGCCAAAAGAATGTGAAACATAACAACAAGCTTTCTGCAAATAATATAAAAATAAATAAATAAATAAACACTTTAGCAACCACATAGCAACATGCTTAAACCATGCAAATAAGTATTGAATAACATATAATATATTAGTAGTATTATTTAAGCTGTTTATATTTTTGTGTGAATTAAATGTTTGTTTTATCTTGTCTGCTGTTCAGAAGACCAGATAATGCCTTTTGAAGGAAGTTCAAACGGCCCCTTAGTATAGTAATCATGAGCTGTATAAATGCCACAGAATTCTTCCATGATCAAAACAAAGGGGCTGTTTACACGACACCATCTGCAACTAAAAACGTAACAATTGTTATATGTTTTGGTCATCCATTTACATAAGAACAACATTTTGGGGACCTGAAAACCAAACAGGTTTCAAAGTGCAAGTTTTTGAAAACAATACCGTTATCGTCTCTGTGTAAACTACAAAAACACAAATTTGTGAAAACAGTGATGACACATGCGTGTGTATTACGTGTTCAGTCTATGTGTGCATAGTGAAAAAAATGATTTTTTGATGCTGTTCACTTTATTTAAACAACTTATTTTGATTCAACACCATTGTATTAGGTTTCTGGTTCAAATTCAATTGCTTCATGTTAAATTAAGTTGAAACAATTAACTTGATGTTTTTACATTAAAATAACATGTTTCAATCAAGTAAACCCAACCAGGACTCAATCAAACAGGATTTTCACTTCCCATCATGCTTTGCAAAGGGGCTGAACTAGGAGTGTAAATGTTGAAATAAAGTGTTATTTTAAGCAGTTTTTAGGAAGATGAGAAAATGGAAAGACTTTTTAATGTTTACTGTTCTATTATGTTGGTATTTAAAAGTTTCTGTTAATTAATAGTTTTAGGGTTACCATTGTGGTGAATTGTTGCACTTGTGCTTGGGTTGAGGACCTGCTAACAAACTTTCAAATTACTTTAATAAGAAAGTAAGCACTGTGGTAGTGCTCTGGGTTGCATTTCCCAAAAGCATTGTAAGCCTATGTTGATTGTAAAATCATTGCCACCAATGGACTTATGATCAATTTAGGCTTTAAAATGTTTTTGGTTAAGGCAATTTAGGATGAATCCAGTATCATATCTAGATTTCTAACACAAGAAGAATTAATTGTAAAAATCAATATATATGAAAACAATTATTTATTTATTCATTTATTGCTTTTTATTTATTTTATTTTAAATGAACACAATTGATTCTAGTTAATTTAACATGGTTGATTCTATTGGATTTTACTTGTCTCAATCATGTGGAACCACTGTCCATGATTGAATTGAGTAAGTTAGACATAACTATTTTACATAGATTCTTCCTTAGTCAGTTGTTTTGTCACAACTCAAGGATTTTGCATAGAGTAAAAATAAACCTTTAATGTTAATAAAAACTAAGTTGGTTGTGTGGAAACACTGTCCATAATTGACTTGAGTTAGTTTAAAGTGTCATTTTTTTGAGTGTACACTCTAAAAAAATGCCGGGTTGTTTCACCACATGTTTAGGTCAAATATGGACAAACCCTACCGTTGGGTTTAAAATTTACACAGGGGCACCGCAATGCAACAGCAAAGGGCACTTTCACGATCAAAGGGACAGGGGCTCAAGAAAGGTAATAAAAAGATACTTAAAACCGTTCATGTGACTACAGTGGCTCAACCTTAATGTTATGAAGCAACAAGAATACTTTTTGTGCGGCAAAAAAAAAAAAAAAATAACAACTTTATTCAACAATATCTAGTGATGGGCGATTTCAAAACACTGCTTCATGAAGCTTCGAAGCTTTACGAATCTTTTGCTTCGAATCACTGGTTCGGAGCGCGTATCAAACTGTAAAAGTCACGCCCCCCAGTGGTGAACTATTTAAATTTCGAAATACTTATGACGTAACGAAGCCTCGTTTACTAAAATCACGTGGCTTTGGCAGTTTCATACACGCTCCGAACCACTGATTCGAAACAAAAGATTCATAAAGCTTCAAAGCTTCATGAAGCAGTGTTTTGAAATCGCCCATCACTAGATATTGTTGAATAAATCATTATTTTATTTTATTTTTTATTTTTTTGGTGCACAAAAAGTATTCTTGTCGCTTCATAACATTAAGGTTGAACCACTGTAGTCACATGAACTGTTTTAAATATGTCTTCAGTAGCTTTCTGGGCATCTGAAAGTGATAATTATCTTGCTGTCAACAGAGGCCTCACTGAGCCATCGGATTTTATCAAAAATATCTTAATTTGTGTTCCGAAGATGAACGAAGGTCTTACAGGTGTGGAACGACATGAGGGTGAGTAATTAATGACAGAATTTTTATTTTTGGGTGAACTAACCCTTTAAATATATTAAAGAAGTGAACAGAAAATTGTAATACTATTTCACAGTTTTTACTTTATTTTTGATAAAAAAATTACAGCCTTGTTGAGCATAAGAGACTTCTTTTAAAAACATTTTTTGAAGTCGTATTTTTCACTTATGTACTGAACTGCAGCTCAAAGCAGCTGTTATCTGTGGCTGAAGGGCATGGAGCCGTACTGCAGGAGACGTACGGTCAGGTTCCCATGACGGTTATCTGCTGGAGTGGGCGACAGGAATGGCTGCTCACACAGATAGCAAAGCAAAAACAGATAGAGTCTCAGCTATTAATGCATTCAGTTTCACATTGCCTTAATGAACTACACCCATTTATCTGTCTTTGTTTAGGTGAGATGGAACAGAACAGGCTGTTTGGTGGAAAGTGTGTTATTTGTGGATGTGGATTCGATTAAGGTCTTTTACTCCAGATATTTTAGTGTCACCACTTGAGCAAGAGATGTTATTTTAATTTTACTTTATTAAATGGTTACATCATCATCCCCCCCCCCCCCCCCCCCCCCCTTTTTTTTTTTCCTAAAATGTATTTAATTCCAGAGACATACAAGAGATTATTGTCTGTTTAAGACAGTAGGAAAGAGAAATTGAGAGTGTAAAACTACACAGTAACACTTTCTGTGTAGACCATGCTTATAATGAATTATAGCTCCATTTATACTTATTTATAAGCAAAAATTACTGTTTTATAAACATATTTATAAAGACCTATACCACATTAGAAATTGAGCTGATTCATTATGCTCCGAAGCTTCCTGAAGCAGTGTTTTGAAATCGGCCATCACTATATAATAAGTCGTTATTTCGTTTTTTTGTTTTTTTTGGCTCACCAAAAATATTCTCGTCGCTTTATAATATTAATATTGAACCACTGTACTCACATGAACTGATTTAAATATGTTTTTACTACATTAATGGATATTGAGAGTGGAAATGTCATTGCTGGCTATGCAGGCCTCACTGAGCCATCGGATTTCAACTAAAATATCTTAATTTGTGTTCCAAAGATGAACGAAGGTCTTACGGGTGTGGAACAGCATAAGGGTGAGTAATAAATGACATTATTTTCATTTTGGGTGAACTAACCCTTTAAGACAACATGGGTGTTGAAAAAATACCTTGTAACTGTCCAAACTTCTGTTATTTTATTTCTTCTCCCCATCCAGCAGTAATGGCTAACCAAGACCACAAAATTTGTTTTAAAACCAAAGAATTACAAATTTTTTTCCAAGTGTTTCCATTTGTTACATGCTATTGAGAACAATCATGGCTTCCTGGACTTTGAAGGAAATATTTATTTATTTCAAGCTTTTAAAGAACTAAAGAGGAACTCGTTCCACTTTCTCTTACTGCCCAATAAATGACACATGGTTAAGGGTTTGTAAAATATATACCTGTCTTATAGGAACTTGTGGTTCTGGTTCAAAGACCTCCGGATCTTTAAAGGAAGTCACATTGGACGCACTGTTATCTGGAATATATTTTAGCAATGTTTACATTGACCTCACATCTCAAAAGCTTTTAAAGATGTAAACACACAGCATTGTTCAAGCAAACTGACACACGTCAAACAAGAGAAAAATACAGAAATGTGCTTAACTAGTTTAAAGTTCATAGAAGCCCTGTTTGCAATTATGTGGTGGGTGGTGTCCTGTTTATGGGTTCGATTTACAACCCAAGTTGCAGTATCTTTTTCTGGAGGTAAGCCTGTGACCTTTTATAACCTTCGTTAGTAATCCAAGACTTTCCGTTACCTGCCTTGCTGTAAGCTTCAACACAGTGTCAAACCTGTAAAACTCTGTCTGCAGCCATTGAAAAAAAATCTGCTAAATGAAAAGCTGTACTGCAAAGACAAAATGTATAACCTCAGAAGGACCTCAGACTAGTTAGAGGAAGCAATTCATCCAGCGCTGCTCTGGTCTATCACTGTTCAGTCTGTTCTTACAAACGATTTGAAGTTCTCTAGTTATTCTTTCAGATGTTGTCTAATTTCTTATCTTTATCATTCTAATTTCACATCTGTTGATATGTCGAAACAGGGCTACTTGAATTAGCACACTAAAGGAATATTTCATGGCTTTTGATTGTAATGAAACAATTACATCAATACTCTATTCAACAGGGAACCATCTCTTCTTCTAAAAAAAAAAAAATCTTGCAGTTCAAAACACCCCATTTTATATTCTCATGTGGGCTTGACTAAACAGAGGTCACTTTCAGAGGCAAAATAAGCCAATAAAGAGCATCTGAACTTGAAAGCTGTATAGTCTCATACATCACTGGTGCTGATTCTATATCTAATCCCTGTGGTTGCAAGAAACTTGATTGCATGCATAATTTCAGCAATTAGTCTTTCTTGTTCATTGTGCGTCAATTCACTGCAAAGCAAAGTATCCATGTGATACAGTGGCCTGCAGAGGTCAAGTTCAGATAGTCTAGTTTCAAATGATCAACTCTTGTGACATCATATGTTCACCTCATGGAGCAGTTCTGACCTTCTAATCCTAGAGAGACATGTAAACAGTGTAATCATTAGTTTAATCATAGGTTAAACATGAATTTGTTGTTTTCTTTACTGCTTTTTTTTCCTTTTCTTTTCTTTTCACATAGGGAAAAATGAGTAAAGTGCTCCATTTCCTCCCAAAGGTGCAGTGATACAATAGGTTCAAAGGTTCGTTGGAAAAACGTGCCTCTATCTACATTTTTGCACACCTCTAAAAATGTACCTATACATACAAGTCACTGCAGTTTCCAGCTAAAATGCACACTACTGGCAATAAACTTTTATTCCTTTTCACAAAAGTTACGATTGCGGAGCAGAATATCGATTAATAAATATTATTGTGTGGCTCCTTACACAATACTGCTGAATGTTATGACCTCAAAACACTTTTACCATAGTGCATGTTTTGTCTGCTTATACATTTTGAAAAGCAAATTAAAACAGTGTTGTTTCAGAAAAAATTTTTATCTCACGATTGGATATTATTTGAATGTATTGCCATAATTATGAATACACTGGTTTGTAGCTCAAATAGTATTACCGTTTACTGCACTTTTGTTACAACCACGCCTTCCCGGACTCAGTTTCCCAGAATCCTCCCTGCTCCATCACCTGATTGCACTTCCCTCATCAACTTTCCCGCCATCCCTGGATTCCCTGCACCTGTGTATTGTCATTGGCACTCCCTTTAAGTTGGACTCACTCCTTGCACCCTTTGTCTGTTCTATAGACCCCTTAAAAGTTTGTAAACATTGCAACGTTTCCTGGTGGGCGGGGCTTAGCTGGAGGCAGAAAGAGACGCTGGACTCAATGTTGACAAGCGTAAGCTAGCATGTTTTAGGAGGGATTTATTAAACATAGATGCAGAAGAAGGTTCAGAACTGTCCGAATATGTACAGTCACTGTTTGTTTAACATTTAAGCTAGCTAGTGCGCTGAAAGTTGGCGACTTTTCACCTATAAAACAGAAACTTGCTGATTTGTACTAGATAAATCCAACACACCATTACATATGCATCGATTATTTTACCTGATATGAAGTGTGCACTGCAAACACGAGCATTATTTATGATCGTCTCCGTCCAGTCTGTACGCCATATTGCATTCAACCACAATTATCTTTTTGATTTCTGTGAAGGAATGTCTGCCGGGATCTGGTAAAACTTTAGTTTTTTTTGGAACCAAACGTCCTGTTCCTTCTATTCTGGCAGCCAAAAACACAACAAGATGACATTTTAAAGTCAAAACCTCAAACTTTTAGCGCGCATGCTATGAGTTCTTATAAATGTTTTGCCTCCAGCTAGAGCGGTGACGTCACAGTGATGTAGGCGATTAAGGGGTCTATTGTTTGCATTAGCGTTTAGCTGTTCTGTGTTCCTGTTAATAAAACCTTGATTTGCTGATGTCCGATTCCGCATCCTCTTTGCTGCAACTAAACGTGTAACAGAAGAACAGACCAAACTGTGAGGACATCAGCAACATAGATGTTTTCCTGGTTCCTAGTTCTCCCGTGTCTCCCAACGAAAAGCAGGCCTCAGCGGTGGATCGCCTGGGGAGTTCCAGCAGGACGGTCGCCCACTGGAGATTGCTTGCTTGGTGAACTGGCCAGATGCCCCGTTAAACGCTTGTTTTCTGGCGGGTCTGGACGAGGACACGATTCGCTTTAGTGAACCTGCATATTTTTTTTCCCTAGTCGAGACTATTAATCTGACTCTCTTCCTGAATGGTTCTGAAAAGGTTCAAAAAGAATCATGTTTTCCTCGTCCAGTCCCCGCAGAAATACAAGTGGCCTGGCCAGTTCGCCAACCACCAGTTTCCCCCACATACCCCTCCAGTGGGTATTCCCCTGGTGTCCTGCCTGACCAAAACCCCAAGCTGGCCAAAGAAAAGTCCACCGCTAGGCCCAGACGGCCGAAAAGGAAGGCCGCCAAGCAGCCCCAGTCTCCAGCGAATTCTGCCACCAAGCATGCCAAGTCTCCAGCGAATTCTGCCACAGAGCAGCCCCAATCTCTAGCAAATTCTGCCGCTGAGCAGCATGAATTTCCAATGAATTCTGCTCCCGAGCAGCCCAAGTCCCCTGTGAAGTCTGCCTCCGAGCCTTAGCCGCCGCTCCTAGCGACGCCCACTCCAGTACCAGTGGGGCTTCTAATTGTGTATGAGGGGATGTCCTGGTCCCCATCTCCAGAGCCTGCTCCCGCCATCACTGAGCCCGCTCCCGCCATCGCCGAGCCCGCTCCAGCAGCCCACGGATCCGCTCCAGCAGCCCTCAAGCCCACTCCAGCCCACGAACCAACTCCATGCCACGAGCCCTTCCAGCCCCCCCTAAATTTCGTATTAGATGTCCGGGTCCCCATCTCCAGAGCCCGCTCCCGCTCCCGCCATCGCCGAGCCCGCTCCAGCAGCCCTCAAGCCCACTCCAGCCCACGAACCACTCCATGCCACGAGCCCTTCCAGCCCCCCCTAAATTTCACAAAAAATGTTTTGGTGGGGGCCATGTACCCGTGGGTGGGGAAAATGTTGGCGTTACATATGTGGATGGGGCTCAGGAACCACCGTGGCTGCCCACATCTCCAGACCCACCGTGGCCACCCATGACTCCAGACCCACTATGGCCGCCCGAGACTCCTGACCCGCCGTGATGGTGCGAGCTCCTAGACCCGCCCTGTATTTAAAGAAATTTAACTAAGCCATTTGTCAGTTGAATTTCAAAACATTGCTCTGTTTGTTTGAATAACCTGACCAGCAACACTTACTCAACCAATACAGTGAGATTGGGGGGTAGGGACATGTCTTTGCTTGACCAATGAAAGACAGGGGGGCACTTGTATAGAAAACCTGTTTGAAAATAAATAATGAAAAACACTGTAATCATTAATTAGGAATTTCACTATGTACACTAGTTTTTAATAAATCAGATCCTTAAGATCCGCCCCCTTAAATCGCGTGCTCCCTGCCACACCAGCTGTCGACTATATTACAGCGCATTTACAAAGTTCACACAGCTAATATAACCCTCAAATGGATCTTTACAAGATGTTCGTCATGCATGCTGCATGCATGCTTCAAATTATGTGAGTAAAGTATTTATTTGGATGTTAAAGTTTTATTCTGAGTGAATTTGAGGCTGTCCTCCGTGGCTAACGGCTAATGCTACACTGTTGGAGAGATTTATAAAGAATGAAGTTGTGTTTATGCATTATACAGACTGCAAGTGTTTAAAAAATGAAAATAGCGACGGCTCTTGTCTCCGTGAATACAGTAAGAAACGATGGTAACTTTAACCTCATTTAACAGTACATTAGCAACATGCTAACAAAACCTTTAGAAAGACAATTTACAAATATCATTAAAAATATCATGCTATCATGGATTATGTCAGTTATTATTGCTCCATCTGCCATTTTTCGCTGTTGTTCTTGCTTACCTAGTCTGATGATTTGGTTGAGCACATCCAGACGTTAATGGCTGCCCTTGTCTAATGCCTTTTATAATGTTGGGAACACCATGGGCTGGCATATGCAAATATTGGGGCGTACACCCCGACTGTTACGTAACAGTCGGTGTTATGTTGAGATTCGCCTGTTCTTCGGAGGTCGTTTAAACAAATGAGATTTATATAAGAAGGAGGAAACAATGGGGTTTGAGACTCACTGTATGTCTTTTCCTTGTACTGAACTCTTGTTATTTAACTATGCCAAGGTAAATTCAATTTTTGAATCAAGGGCATCTTTAAAAATGCAGTCCAAGTAAAACTCATTGTGTGCAGAGATTTATGTGAATCTGTCAATCTGAAAACAAACAGAAAAACATGATCAAAATGATCCTAAATCAGAACTAGCCAACTGAGAGTCATGAAATGGTTAATTCTGTCCTTCACTCAATAAGACGATGAAATGTTTCCATGTTTTTATGTGTCTCCTGATCATTTTGCTTTCTCATGCTCTGTTCCAGGCAAGCACCATTTCCCTACGCCAATTTTCCTCTTCCAAAATGTGT
This sequence comes from Megalobrama amblycephala, assembly GCF_018812025.1. NCBI lineage: Eukaryota > Metazoa > Chordata > Actinopteri > Cypriniformes > Xenocyprididae > Megalobrama > Megalobrama amblycephala. The sequence goes on along the minus strand of NC_063056.1, from coordinate 16,974,672 downwards.
AGTTTCTAAAAGTGCCTTCTTCAAAAGCACCACTGTCAGTGAATAATGGATTCATATCTTCCTGCCCTATGACAGCTCTCTATTTTCAGCTGCGTTTCTATGGCTTAAACCCCCATTCACACCTTTCATCGGCTGTCAGTAAAATAATGACACAAGTGGTGCTTCTCATTTTTTATTTGTACATCCTCGTTTCCTTTCCTCGTGTCTTATCTCAAACCCCTTAAGATGCGAGGGAAGGATACTGTGTATCTTCATTCATGACTCTTCAGAAAGCTTCCTCACTCCTTGTTCCGCACCTCCTCGCAGTGCACTTAAAGAACTGAGATGCTTGTCAAGATGGCTGAGTTCCATTGGTTTCTGGGTCACGGGCTGGAGGATGAAGGAGTGAGGAAATGAGGAAGCTTCAATTTAAGTATTGAGAAGCATCCAATATCTGGCCTTTGGTGTCCATGGCCTAAGGGCACACCAAGCCGACAGTCGGCGTCTGTCAGGTTAGTTTTTGTGGCATGTATCAGTGGCAATTCACCCAATTCAGCATGTTGAATCAGACCCGGGCCCTCGGCTGTTTAGTTTAGACTGTGTGCACAAGAATAAAGGCTAAAGTGATGAAATTTAACAAAGAAGCCGAGACGACACAGGAGGCTTTTGTAATTTTACATCATCTTACCTGAGTATTCCAAAATGCAAATATTTTCATTGCAACATGAGCCTCCTGGAATGAAGAAAGTGAACAACATGATTGATATGTAAAATGGGGAGCAAGTGATGCTTTCTGTTTCCATTTTGAATGATGAATATGGGCTATTGATACCTGCTAATATAGACATTTATATCCTTGTTTTCAAGCTCGGCTTTTTGGCCCGAGGCAACGATACTTGTCACTTCTAGCTCTTTGACGTCGGCTCAGTGCATCATGGGACCTGCGTGAGCTCACTAAAAGCAAGATTCCAGCTGTATGTTAGCTCATTCATATAAATAAATAATAAAAAAACACATAAGAAAGTCTACAATGACAATAACAAGGAATTTTGTCACACTACAGTTGTCAAAATGGAACCAGCCATTAAACAGCCCAATTTAAACAATTTAAAAAGAAACCGTTAAAAAAAGTGAAAGGTAACAAAATTAAAAATCCCATTTATATAAATACATGTATAACATTTTAAACATATATGGCAACTTGTCCTAATAAAACATGACAACTTTCCCAGAAAAAAAATGTCCTTGTCCTGAGATCAGAGTTCAATCTTTCAGTTAAAATCTGCCTTTATTATATAACTGACTATTAAAGATAAAAGTTGTTTTATATGAAATTAGGTGTGATTGATCTAGCTAAAATACATATAGCTACACAGCATTTTTTTTTAAGGCAAAAAAAAATTGGAAACTCTTGTTACCGAAAGATTTGTGTGAATTCTTCATTAAAAGAGCATTAAAGGGTTAGTTCACCCAAAAATGAAAATAAATGTCATTTATTACTCACCCTCATGTCGTTCTACACCCGTAAGACCTTCTTTCATCTTTGAAACACAAAGATATTTTTGATGAAATCCGATGGCTCCGTGAGGCCTGCATAGCCAGCAATGACATTTCCTCTCTCAAGATCCATAAAGGTACTAAAAACATATTTAAATCAGTTCATGTGAGTACAGTGGTTCTACCTAAATATTATGAAGCGACGAGAATATTTTTGTGCGGCAAAAAAATAAACTTTTTAACAATATCTAGTGATGGTCAATTTCAAATCACTTCTTCATGAAGCTTCGGAGCTTTACAAATCGAATCAGCGGTTCAGAGCGCCAAAGTCACGTGATTTCAGCAGTTTGGTGGTTTGATGCGCAATCTGAATCAATGATTCGACACAAATGATTCGTAAAGCTCCAAAGCAGTGTTTTGAAATCGGCAATCACTAGATATTGTTGAATAAAGTCGTTATTTGTTTTTTTTTTTGTTTTTTTTGGCACACAAAAAGTATTCTCGTCGCAATATAATACTAAGGTACAACCACTGTAGTCACATGAACTGATTTAAATATTTTTTTAGTACCTTTATGGATCTTGGGAGAGGAAGTACCATTGCTGGCAATGGAGGCCTCACTGAGCCATTGTATTTCATAAAAAATATCTTAATTTGTGTTATGAAGATGAACAAAGGTCTTACGGGTGTGGAAACAACATGAGGGTGAGTAATTAGTGACATTATTTTCATTTTTGGCCGAACTAACCCTTTAATGTCTCCACGTTCATGATGTTACATGATATTTAGGACAACTTAGTATCATACTTGTATCAGCTTGGTTTTTATTGTAATAAACTATTCCAAAGCAATGAGATGTACTAAAGGGAAAAGGCCCTCTCATTAAAAGGCTTACTCTGCACCAGTGAGCATTATTGTAAAGGCTTGATTGTGGCTTTCAGAAGTGAGTTATTAGTTCTAATCGGTGGTATGATTGTGCAGACTTTTCCTGTTATTTGGCATCTTTTGACATCAAATTAATGGTGCCTGGTTTCAAGCAGATTATGCAGCACATGCCATAACAGCTGAGGAAGGAGCAGCAAAGGAAATGTTAATGTTACACCAAGAATTAGTCCTGCACTACTGCTTATTAGAAGGCATATGCAGAACCAATAGACTTAATCAACCTTTAATATTGCCAAAACTTGAAAACTACACAAGTAAATAAGTTGATGTGCGAATGCATATGATTAATTAAATATGTTTAACTTAATTTTTAATATGATTTTCACTCTATTCTGTGGGGTTTCTGACAGCTTTTTCAATAAATAATGGAGAAAGATCCTGATAACCAAAAATGTATTTGTAAATTAAATCTACACTCAAAAAAGAAAATATGTTGGATTTACTTAACTTTTTTTTATGTCAAAAGGTTCCACATAACTGGGTTATATTGCATTCAATTAACATTATTTATTTCAGTAAACTTACTTTTATTACATAAGGTAAATTCAATGCCATTTAGCTGAATCAGGTTAACATTCTTAATTTTGTCCAAAACTATTAAGTTCAGTTATCCTAAAATTAATATCAAACAAAAATTAAAACAAGTAATCCAGTTTAATTTATCAGTTTATTTAGTGAATGCATTCAAGAACAATTTTTACAAATGTTATGTAACAAGAATAGTTTACAAAATCTCTGTTAAGACTTTTATTGCATGTGTTAGCCAGAAGACGGTTTTGTTACATGGCATGCCAAAGTAGTTGTTTTTTTTATTATTAAAACAACTTTAATTCTTGTTAGCAGGTCCTCAACCCAAGCTCATGTTCTACACTTCACCACAATGTTAACCCCCCCCAAAACACTAACATACCAGAAACTATTTTAAATACAAACATAAAAGAACATTAAACATTAACAAGTCTCCCAGTTTTATCATCTTGATAAAATGCATAAAATAAAATTTTATTTCAAGATACTCTACCTATCCAGCCTTGATTGGAAGGGGAAATCCTGTTCCTATAGTTCCTATAATGCTATTTTAACCCAACTAAAATCACCAAGTACTCTCAACTCAAATGGATTAAGTAAAGTGGTTGAAAAGATTTGTGTTGGACTAACTTAATTTACTGAACTAAATTAAACAAGCATCAAATGTTATTTTTGGCCAACTTAACTGAAACGTTCTTTCAAAATGAAAATGTTGTGTTGAGCCAAAACTCAACTGTTTCAAGTCAGTTTAACACAATTCAATTGTTTGAATGAGAAACCTAATACAATGGTGTTAAATGAAAATGAATTTTTAAAATAAACTGAACAGTGTCGGGGGGGGTTTTTGAGTGTAGATGGGACATCTAACAAAAGTGAAATCATTTGTAGTCTATTGTTAAAATTTAATTGTCATAGGATCTCAAAAAGCCATCAACAGCCCCTATCCACAGAAACAGCAGAAACCAATAATAATTACATATTTTATTGTGCTCGTACTTTAACTACTAAAAATGTAAGATTAATATTTATTTTATTATATTAAATATAGCTAATAAATAAATACAATATAGGATTCACAGTGCCAGAAAGGATGAACCAGTGTATAATCATTATATTTTTTAGCTGTTTCGACTTTGTTTCATACATGATGAATTTACATCAATACTGTTATTGAACTGAATTGAATCAATACTGAACCGACACAAAGGGAATAACAACATTATTGCCTTCTGTAGAGCTGCTTATAGCTGAACTGAACTCATTTCATTGATGAACTTAACACAGTTATTTAACTGAATTGAATCAACACTGAACTTACTTCAACTGAACAATGACACTATTGCCTTTTTAGAGCTGCTTTACAGCAGAATTTGAATTTGTCTCATTCTTGATGAAGTCTTCGTCATTGATTTTCCTGTTTAACACTGTGAAGCTGCTTTGAAACAACCTGTATTGTATAAAATGCTATAAATAAAGGTGACTTGACTATCATTGACTAAATCAGAACTAAGGATGAAACAAGCTGCAGAAAAAGTATAAAAATAATGACAAAACTTCAAATAATGGAAAACACATGCTGCTGTACAAACCATGCTGCTCCATCCAAACTGAACCCCCAGATGAAGGGTCTCATACTCTGGTACAGTAAGCACTGTACTTGCAATGTGGATTTTTACTTTCCATAAGAAATATGATGGAGTGTCAGTGCCTCTATCTATTCTGACTTTACCAGACTATCTATCCCCCAAATTTATTTGTTGTTTAAAAGAAATCTTTGAACCTTATCTCCTCCTTTATCCGCACTTGGGTATGTTAGGATTATGTAGCGAGCGATGTACGGTTACCCCTGGGGATCTCTGTGTGAGACGGAGGTAGGGTTGGCTAATTTCCTGTGGAAAGGAGTAGCATTTGCCAGGCCATACACTGCGGGGGAGCAGCTCCATTATATTTATGTAGTTGTGGACTAACAGTTTTCTTTGCAGGCTCTTCTTGCAATATTATGAGTTTATTATGAGTTCATCTTCCTATGTACTGATTGAAAGCCAGTTAAAGATCAAACTCACACTGAAGATCAGCTAACTAAAGGATTGAGTTACATAGTTCCAATTGCTGTCTTTCAGCAATATTATCCTAATATTGATTAATAAAATCCCAAGATCTTTTACTCTATGCTTATTTTCAGTAGCTATGTGAAACTTAGCTGACATTTGCAGCTTTAAAGTAACACTGAGTTTGCCCTGCAGATGTCACTGAGTTCAGCTGCACTGCATCATTTAGGCCCTGTTTTGATTTTTTTTCTTTTTCTTTTTTTTTTCTTTTGTTCAACGTTAGAAGTTTTTTTTTTTTTTGTATCAGTGTTTCCTGCACCACTTGTCAAAGGCATTCTCCCATTGATTAATTTTCTGTGTCACAGAAAAAAGAAGTGTAATGCACTGCGAAATAATGGCAAGCAACATACTGAATCAAAAACATACAGTGCAACCAGTGTATCCTGATTCATGAACAAATAACTGCTGGGCCATTTCATTTGAATGAATCAAAATATACAGTGTGGCCATGAACAAATTGCTCTTATAAGAGCTAGTTCTCTTAAGGAATTGTTCAAAAAGTATATTATACAGCATTAGCAGGGAATTTCTTTCATAAGTAAGCAAAATGAATCAGAATTGAATTGTGAAATGGGAATCAATAAGTAAAAAATCAATAGGTGCCTCCCAATTTGCATACTTGAGTATGCAGTGCTGTTTTGTAGTCTTAATAGTGTGAATATAGTGTTCACACTGAAAATTCCAAAAAGAAAAAGTTTAAACACCAGGAAAATGCACTTACTTAACCAAAAGAAATAAAGTGTGAAAAGTTGGACACTTTATGCACTCAACTGACACAGCTTTAAAGGGTTAGTTCACCCAAAAATGAAAATTCTGTCATTAAATACTAAGTTAAGATATTTTTGATGAAATCCGAGAGGTATATGACTTGTCTGTAGACTGCAATATAATCACCAATTTCAAGGTCCAGAAAGGTACTAAAGACATCGTTAAAACAGTCAACGTGACTGCAGTGGTTTGACCTTAAAGGTGCCCTAGAATTAAAAATTGAATTTACATTGGCATAGTTAAATAACAAGAGTTCAGTACATGGAAATGACATACAGTGAGTCTCAAACTCCATTGTTTCCTCCTTCTTATATAAATCTCATTTGTTTAAAAAACCTCAGAAGAACAGGCGAATCTCAACATAACACTGTTACGTAACAGTCGGGGTGTACGCCCCCAATATTTGCATATGCCAGCCCATGATCGAGGCATTACACAAGGGCAGCCAGTATTAACGTCTGAATGTGCACAGCTGAATCATCAGACTAGGTAAGCAAGCATGGACAACAGCGAAAAATGGCAGATGGAGCAATAATAACTGACATGATTCATGATCCATGATATTTTTAGTGATATTTGTAAATTGTCTTTCTAAATGTTTCGTTAGCATGTTGCTAATGTACTGTTAAATGTGGTTAAAGTTACCATCGTTTCTTACTGTATTCACGGAGACAAGACTGTCGTTATTTTCATTTTTAAACACTTGCAGTCTGTATAATGCATAAACACAACTTCATTCTTTATAAATCTCTCCAACAGTGTGTAATGTTAGCTTTAGCCATGGAGCAAAACCTCAAACTCATTCAGAATCAAATGTAAACATCCAAATAAATACTATACTCACATAATCCGACGCATGTATGCAGTATGCATGACGAACACTTTGTAAAGATCCATTTTGAGGGTTATATTAGCTGTGTGAACTTTGTTTATGCAATGATAGAGTCGAGAGCTCCGGAGGGGGCGGAGAGCGCGAGCATTTAAAGGGGCATGAATCGGCGCTTTTCTAATTATGCCCCAAAATAGGCAGTTAAAAAAATTAATTTAAAAAAATCTATGGGGTATTTTGAGCTGAAACTTCACAGTCACATTCAGGGGACACCTTAGACTTATATTACATCTTGTAAAAAAACGTTTGATGGCACCTTTAATTTTATGAAGCGACGAGAATACTTTTTGTGCGCAAAACAAAACAAAACAAAACAAAAATAATGACTTTATTCAACAATATCTTCTCTTCTGTGTCATTCTCATACATTGTTTACGTTACAATGTATGAGTGCTCCCAGGGTCTACATCAGAACGGCGACTCGTTATTAGCCAGTTCCTGGGTCAGCATCACAAATCACTGTGCTTACTGCGTCAGCTGCGTAAGGATAATGGCAGGAAGAGAAAACATTGTTGAATAAAGTATTTTGTTTTGTTTTTGTGCACAAAAAAGTATTCTCATCAGTTCATAAAATTAATGAACCACTGCAGTCACGTGGACTGTCTTAACAATGTCTTACCTTTCTGGACCTGAACAAACTGTCTATGGACAAGTCATATATCTCATGGATTTCATCAAAAATATCTTAATTTGTGTTCCGAACGAAGGTCTTACGGGTGTGGAACGACATGAGGGTGAGTAATTAATTACAGAATTTTCATTTTTGGGTGAACTAACCCTTAAATTACATAGCGGAGGGGGGAGGGACTATCAGACTCCGATGTTGAATGACAAAATAACCTTATAAAATTCATACACTACACCGTTCATACACAGACTACACAGTAGTGTATAAGTGCATAGTGTATAATGCATCATTTGGGACACAAATTGTGAAAAAAACACTTATATTCAGTCCTCCCCTCTCTCAATATTTTTTTGTTCAGTTCATTTTATTTGTGCTTGGACACAATCTTAGGAGAGTTTTATATTGCAATTGATTTTTTTTTTTTTCTTTGATAGACCGTGACAATTACTATGACATAAGCTTACCAACACTAGTACATTTTCATATGAGCTTTGACTGCTTGTCAAAAGATCCCAAGATGTGAAAGATAAGTGGTTTGCAAAAGCCAACAAAGCTTAAAAAAAAAAAAAAAAAAACACATGTGCATTTTAATCTTCGCTTAGTCTGACTCTATCCTGTGACAGTTATTGGTTTAGCTCCGAACAGGACGTTGGAGAGATGGTGCCCATATGAAGGGTAGTCCTATTTGCTGATTTACTGTTAACGAGACAAAAACGCAAAGAGAACTTTTGGGAAAACCTGTGACTCCTTGTAAAGTTTACCAGCATGTGTCCCCAAGATCGCTGGCATCCTTGTTGCCCTAAGTGAAGCAATGTGGTTTCTATCTGCCACAGTAAAGCAAAGACAGGGGGTCACGTTGTGATAGTAACAGATGGAGACAGAAAGGGCAAAGAAGGGACATCCATACGTCAGTTTTTCCACCTTTCCCAGGACTGCTCCATGTGGGTCTTACTGGAAGACGCTTAGCTTAGATGGTGAACTCTGTTTGCTGCAACCCAGGGCTGGGAGTCATTAACTGTGCAAATCATCTAATCAAATGTACCTTCCTCTAACCAGAAACACAGAAATGTTTGTGACCCAATTGAGTTGTTTCACATTAGCAGTATCCTAATTTCAATGCAGATGTGATTGAAGGATTATTTGAGTATTTCAGCAAAGAAGTATGGATTCCATTACTTTGTAGACTGGTTTAGTTTTTATCCATCGGGCTGCGTATTTTCAGAATTCCCTACAAAAATGACAGATTTTCTGAAGGATGTACAGAGAATATTAATAAGAAGAGAAAGCAAAATCTAATTAGTTCCCTTTCAAGTAGAACTCAACAGCACATCATGGCTTGTCAATGGCTAGCGATGCAGCACAGTACATCACTGAAAGTATAAATAGACATACAAGGGTGCCGCTTTGTCTTCAGAAGCCATATGTGTGAATGTGTTTTTGCTGATCCTGTGTCTGTGTTTGAAACAAAGACAGGAATTAGTTTCTAACATGTCAGGAAAAAAGTTTAGGAGATGTGTCACGTCTTGCCCGTGATATACAGTTGTGGCCAGAATTATTAGACCCCTTCATAAATATGATCAAAGATGACTCTAAAAATAAATCTGCGTAGTTTATCCTTTTGATCTTTAATTCATAAAATTAGCAAAAATCGAACCTTTCATTGAAGGAAAAGAATAGAAAGTGGGGGGGGGGGAAATAACATTATGAAATAAATGTTTTTCTCCAAAACACTTTGCCCACAATTATTAGCACCCTTTTATTCAATACTTTTTGCAACGTCCCTTTCCCAAGATAACAGTTCTGAGTCTTCACCTATAATGCCTGATGAGTTTGGAGAATACCTGACAAGACATCAGAGACCATTCCTCCATACAGAATCTCTCCAGATCCTTCAGATTCCAGCTCCATGATGGTGCTTCTTCTCTTCAGTTCACTCCACTCATTTTCTTTAGGGTTCAGGTCAGGGGACTGGGATGGCCATGGCAGAAGCTTCATTTTGTGCTCAGTGACACATTTTTGTGCTGGTTTTGATGTTTGTTTTGGATCATTGTCCCGACGGATGATCCAACCACAGCCCATTATAAGATTTCTAGCAGAAGTGGTCAGGTTTTGATTTTTTATCTGTTGGTATTTGATAGAATCCATGATACGATATATCTGAACAAGTTGTCCAGGACCTCCAGCACAAAAATAGGCCCACAACATTAAAGATCCAGCAGTATATTTAACCGTGGACATGGAGCACTTTTTATCTATGTGTGCACCAAACCCATCTGGTGGGTTTGCTGCCAAAAAGCTATTTTTTTTAGTTTCATCTGACCATAGAAGCTCGTCCCGTTTGAAGATCCAGTCATGTCTGACAACTGAGTATGTTGGAGATTGTTTCTGGATGAGAGCAGAGGATTTTTCTTGAAACCCTCCCGAACAACTTGTGGGGATGTAGGTGCTTTTGATAATTTTTTTTAGGCTTTCTGAGATTCAAGTCTCAACTAATCTCTGCAATTCTCCAGCTGTGATCCTTGGAGAGTCTTTGGCCCCTTAAACATTCCTCCTCACTGCGCATTAGGATGATTTAGACACGCGTCCTCTTCCAGGCAGATTTGTAACATCTTTAGTTGATTGGAACTTCTCAATTATTGCCCTGATAGTGGAAATGGGGATTTTCAATGCTTCAGCTATTTTCTTACAGCCACTTTCTATTTTGTGAAGCTCGACAATCATTTGCTACACATCATAACTATATTCTTTGGTTTTACTCATTGTGATGTATGATTAAGGGAATTTGGCCTTTGTGTTTCCTCATGTTTATATTCCTGTGGAACAGGAAGTCATGGCTGGACAATTTCATGTTCATGATCACCCCGGTGAGCTAAAAAAATTTAAATATGAATGGGAATATACTTCAGAGATATTTTACTCATAAAAAATTCTAGGGGTGCCAGTAATTGTGGCCAACATGTTTTGGAGAAAAACATTTATTTCATAATGTGAGTTTCCCCCCACTTTCAATTATTTTCCTTCAATGAAAGGTTAGATTTTTACTCATTTTATGAATTAAAGATCAAAATGATAAACAATGCAGATTTATTTTTACAGTCATCTTTGATCATATTTACCAAGGGTGCCAATAATTCTGACCACCACTGTAAGTCTTTTTGAATGATTCATTAAAAAGAATGGCTCAAAATAGTCATTTGTTTGTGAATGAGAAATTAAGTAAAGATTTTTAGAATTAATCACTGGCTATCTTTGTTACAAACATCAAAGATACTTCACCAAAGCCGACACAGCTGAAAATTATGCCACATTATAATAGATTACAATTCTTTTATCAGTAGATTTGATTAAAAAAAAAAAAAAAATTGTTTTAATGACAGGCGTAAAATATGTTATCAGTCCATTCATATAGCTAGTGTTGCCAGTGGAAATTTTACTGTGGGAGAAAATGTCTATAATGAGGAAGTCAAGCCAACACAATGTCTCTGTTTTTCCCAGCTTACTTAAAAGATACTGTAACAGGACTGTAGTGATGTACAATTAGTAGTGACTTACATATAATAAAATAAATGCTCCACCCATTCACCCCAACAGCAATGACAGAACATATTGTTCTTGCCAGTAACAACAAATACGATGAACACTGTTCCACTGTTGTGAAGGGAGCTTGGTAGAAAAACAAATAGGGTGCTCCCTAACTGTCCTGATTCATCTCTACAAACATCCCAGCTCTGAATGAAACTAGCACCAAAATAAGGTTTTACAAGCTTTTTCATATTCTATATTAAGATATCTTACAGTAATCAGATTTATGTCTAAAAAAATTGTAAATAAATATATTTTACAGTGTAGACCATTCTATTTGAGTTCATGTCTTCCAGAAAGAAAGCAGGTTATTCTAAGCTAAGAGACTCAAATGATCTTTCCTTAACCATTTCCAAAACCCAAAAAAATAAATCACCAAATTTGTTAAAGACCTCTAATGTAATTTACAAAATACATAATTTGAACATATTATCGGTAGCCACACAAGGTCCCCTGGGACAAAACAAAGCTGCAGACCTTGCCAAGCCAGGCTAAAAAACCTCACATAGTAAACCAAAAAATATTTACTACCGTTTTTTTCTCAAGTAAGATTTTTTCACAGCTAAACTTAACTGATGTGTTCCTATCAGACAGTTGTATTCCTAAATAGTTTTCCATGCTTAAAATACGCCAGAATACAGCACTTGCAAGTTGAGCTGCACCGACCCGATACAATCTCGCCTAATGTTCACGTTCACGCGAGAGTGACAAAATGCTTTGCGGTATTTCAATATACACATAGTGACCTCACTTTATAAGACAATTTCGAAAATTACCCACCTCCGTCGAGATTTATTGTACTGTATTTGCAAAACTGCTGCGCTGGTGAGTGTTGTAGTCGTTGTAGTCCAGAGCTGCGCTTGGAGTATTTACGACAGTGTGATTCACTGAAGGAACCTGTAGGGGGAGCTTCGCAAATCTTACTGAGTTCCACTTTAAATAACTATTAACTATGAATTTTGCCTCAATAAACTCTTAATTTAACCTCTTATTAATAGTTAGTAAGGTAGTTGTTAAGTTTAGGTATTGGGTAGGATTAAGGGACGTAGAATATGTTCATGCAGAATAAGGCATTAATATGTGCTTTATAAGTACACATATCCTAATATGCATGCTATAATAAGCAACTAGTTAATACTGGACCCTAAACTAAAGTGTTAATACTTTAGCATACTTTTAAAAAAAAAGAGTACTTACAATATACTTTAAAAGAATATTCTTAATTGTGAACTGAATGTAATGTTTTCGGACTCTTAATTGCATGTTATTACCAATTAATGGAAATGTCTCATAGTTTAAATTTATGTTTATATTAGTGCTGTCAAATAGATTAATCTAGCATCTAACATAAAAGTTTTATATATATTAGGGGTGTAATGGTACACAGAAGTCATACAGACATAATTCGAAACTGTAAATTTTTATTTGTGTACACTCAATAAAAACAAAACCGCTTTTGTAAAGAAAACAAACTAAATGCTGCTTTCTGCCATCAAAGTTTCCTTTCCGTGAAGTTTGTGGAGCAGCAGGAGCACGGATCGCCTCTTCGTCTGTTCTTTTTCCTGTTGTGGCGGTTAGCAAACAGTGTTGCATTACTGTGCGCGCCCCCGTCTGGATTGGAGTGTGGATCGCCTGTGACTTATTGTATTCATCGTCTGACTGTATGCACCGAACCATGACGTCCGTAACGTGATGGTTCTGGAAGAATACATGTACTGTTACACCCCTAATATCTAGGGGCGTTTCCTCTGAGTAGGCAAGGGAGGCAGTGTCTCCTCAAAAAATAGGAAAATAATCCATATTACAAAATAAAACAACGCAAATATTACAAAATGTGACATTAAAAAGTGTATAAATCACTTGTTTTTCTAAAGTAACATTGTCCAGCTGTCTCTATTGCCTCCCCTCAGCCCACTGACTTGTAACAGACCACCTAAAGCTTGCGCTGGGTTTAGTTGGGGGGAATTGAGAATGAATGGGGGAAAGTCACGTGAGGGGATGCAGTTCCTCCGTCGCACTATGATTGTGATTTTGTGCGTGTTCTGAGTTTGCAAATCAGTCTGAATGAGCAAAATGAATGTGTTAATGGAAAGACTAAAAAATAATAAACAGTGTTGACTATTAAAAAAAACAGCTGAGCATCAGTTTACAAATAATATTGTTTAAACTGTTACTACCTTTAGTTATTATTTTGGGATAAATGTAAAAATGCTTAAAACACTAACTTGATGAGATTTATACTTTTATAATTGCATTTATTAAATAGATTTTTATTATACATTACACATATATATATATAATGTTTATTTAACCAGGAAAATGTGACAATGAACATGGACATGAATTTAATACAACATACAAAAAAAAAAAAAAAAAACCCTTTTAAAAAATCATTAATCTGGTCATAATGTCTCTGCTCAAACAGATAGCAAACAACTTCATAACCTCAATGAAGAATCCTGTGTGGTCTAGAAACCTCCTCTTTCTCTTCGCTCATGAAGAACCCAATTGGAGAAGCTTGGGGAATATAATGAATGAAAGTCTGTCAGCTGGTAGCTTTGGCTCTTTGAGATATCCTGCACAAGCACAATTTTCCCTCCTTATTGAAACCCCCAACTGGTTTTCAAACAATACTCCATTGTGAGAGGCAGCCAGGTTAACTTGTGTAAAATATAACCAGAATATTGAGAACAATTTGTCTCTGCATGGTGCAAGTGAGTAAGGTATTTAACAGCTAAATTCAGCTGTCTGGCTTGAAGCTGAAATCTTTCTGTATATTACAGATCGAGAGCGAGATTTTCTCATACCCAGGGTTTAGTTGATTCGACTCCATAAGGACTCTAGAAAAAGAAGGCAGCACTGGTGCTATAAGCCCACATTCATAAATAAACAGACCTCTCAGTTGACGTAAAGCGAAATAATGTTGACTTTGGACCTTGTACATCATTTCGCATTGGAAATAAATCCCTATTCTTAATACTCTGGAAGAGTCCTAACATAGGACCTGGCTCAGGATTGTTCTGGACTGATCATATCCCTCTCGTCCCCATGATTTATTACTCAAATCCTAAACTCTTTATCACGAGCCAAACTAATGATATACCTAACTAATGTAAACCTGACCACTTCACATACTGACTCAGTTCTGAGTATGCATTTTCTTGGAAGTGTAGTTTGTGCAACAGGCATATATAAATGAGCTCATGCTTAAATAAGTAGCAGTTTGGAGGGTTTACAGGATCTGATGCCCATTTAAAAAGCTCTGCTTTAAGCCCTGTATTTTATCCAGTCTGACAACACCAACAGGATATAACATAAACAGTTTATGGTGTCAAGTGAATGGAAACCCTAAGGGTTTTTTTGGTTCCAGCATGCTGACATGCATGTACGTAGTTAGAATGAGTTTGTGGATGAACAGCACCTGTGCTTTACAGAGTTATTTTTTTACTTTCCATTTTCAGCATAGCTCAACAAGACAAAGGTGTGATGGGATGTCACAGATATCATTGTCAGTCCAATACACAAGTTTCTTGCATGACTTTTAAGGTGGTCACGCCGTCGACACGTACTACGGCAGTCTCGCCGTCTTCCTTACAGCCCCATGTATGGATGTGTTTAATTTCGACTTCAGAAGATCTTGTAGAGGGCCTGCGGTTGCTATCTTGTCACTCTTTATCCTATCACAGAAGCAACTGATCACTCAGATCTGGCAGAGCGCAAGGCAAATGCAATCCATCTTCACAGCCTACATATTTACATTGTTCAACATCTGGATCAAGTCTCGCACTCTTCTGGGGAAATCAGTTCTGCTCTCCTCTGAGAATGATATGCATATACCCATACGAAAACTTTTCTTTTCTTTTAACAACTGCTGCTGTCAAAATGAAACAGGCCTTATCTGCAATGTGGCAATTTAGAAGCCATCTAAATAAAGGGAGATTTCCACTACCCTACTTTCTATTTGCTTTAAAGTAGGACTTTTGTATGACATCACATCGTAGACTATTAAAAAGCATCACATTTGGATATTATGGATTAAAGGACTCGTTATATTTACTCACCTTCATGTCATTCCAAATCTGTATGTTGTGTATTTCAAGGATTTTCACACAGTTCTTTTCCACACTGTACAAAAACAATTCAGTGACCACATCGTTCAAGGCTCTAAAGGCCTGTTCACACAAGACAAATGTTCGATGTGAAAATTTGTTGCGATAAACATTTTAATTTGAATGAACAGTTGTTAATGCTTCTGTTTAGGTGGAAACAAATGTTTGAAAACATGAAAATATTCTTGTTTGACTTCTTTAATTTTTCATTACTTCATTTTTTTTCATTACTATTGGGTGTCATTTCGGTCACTGCTGCAACTGCTGGGAAAATGAAATTTTCCTGCTGAACATTTGTGTTGCTGTAAACAGGTGTAAGATTATTTGAATACTATCAGTTAGTATGCCAATTATGGGTTTATCTACCCCAAAAGTCTAAACACCAAACCCCCCAGGCATCATGTAAACACTGAGAGCGGTCCACTCAGATCTGTCAGTCTCTTTCAGCCTCTTTCAGCCCAACCTATAACAAGAGTTTGGGATGTGGCTACTGTAGCGGGCAGAGCCAGAGGGTGTTTAGCCGGTGTGGGATCATGGCTGACATGTTACATGGGAAAAGACAATCAGCTTTAGTTACAGAAGTGCAAGCCAAAATTCATTGCATTTAGACCTTCAAAGATGAAGTTCACTCTAGAGAGAGTTTTAGCCTACTCAGTTGCTTACTCATGACATATAGCAACACAGCTAAGAGTACTCCTAATATGTTCTTTTACTGAGTTTAACCTACATTTACCAGTTGAGACATGCCTTCTCAAGCCCCCGTAAGAGCTGTATTTGTGATATTTGTGTTGGGAGAGGACCGACACGCGAAAGGGGCGTTAGGTGCCACAGTGTCGTGGAAACAACATACTTCACCTTTAAAACACTATTAAAGTAGTCTATGGCTGCATCCGAGAGCTTGAAAATGCTGCCTTTGGAGGACACATTTCAAGGTAGGAAGGCATCAAGGCACGTCCAAATCCAATGTTAGCTTCACTTCCTGTCTCATGAGATACCTTCATCTGATTGATTTTTGAAGGCAGCATAGATGTATCCTCCACAATCCTGTGCTTTCCATTCTTTGATGGTTGAACTAAAAAATAAAGATGGTGTCTGAAAGTTACGGTTGGTGGTCAGTTTGTGTGTAAATGTATGTTTTTGCCCATTGTTTTCCACTTTTGATGTCATTTCTAGCGAGAAATTACTATTGTAGTAATTAAATATTCGCTTAGTTATCACCAAAGCTTGCACTATTTTGCTGTAGATCATTAAACCGTTACGCTGCCTCAGAAGTCTGTCCGAAATCAGTTTACGTGAGGTACCTTCATGCGCAAACGCTGCCTGCAAAGTCATTGCCTGTTAGGACCCCGAGGCAACAAGTCAGCTGCCTAAGTTTTCGGATACAGCCAACATGTTCTCTTAATGCCATATGATTGCTTTGTGTGATGAGCAGAACAAAAGTCATTATCCACTTAGGCCCCGTTTACACAAGTGCTTTTCGTTTTAAAACGCACAAGTTTCGCTATGGTTACGCCTGTCATTTGCATTACGTGGGCGTTTTCGAACCTGCAGAGACTTTCGAAAACACTGCAGTATAAACAGACCAAAATGGAGACTTTTGAAAACGATGGTATGGCTGCCCACGTTCACTCTGTGTATCCTTGACGACCGTGTAAACAATAACATGGAGAACTTCAATCTTTGCTGGCTTTGTTGTCATTTTTAGCAGCCATTATGCAGTTAAACTCTGCATTTTTTGTATACTGCAGCTGCCTACATGCGCAAGAGGCAACTGTTTACACTTGTACATGCATGCCCAGTGTGCATGAACAGTCATGTGACATGCGTTTTCGGCCATGTAGTGTAGACAGAGTTCCAGTGTAGACGAGGATTGTTTTCATTTTAAAACACCGTATAAAAAAATAAAAAAAACGCACTAGTGTAAACGGGGCCTTAAAATCCCTCAGCCACGAAAATCCCTCAGCCCTTAGCCGCAATATGAGTCACAATAAGTTGTACATTGTATGCCGCTTTTAGAAAAGAGCTGAGTGAGGATTCTTTAGACAGTTTCCTTTTGTGTTGCAGATAAAATAACAATTTATGGGTTTGGAACAACATGAGGCTGAGTAAATAATGAGAGAATTAACTTTTTTTGATTAACTAGTCCTTTAAGAAACAATATGAAAGAGTTTGATAAAATAAGATGCGTGAGAGAATAGTTTGAGAAATGCAGAAGTGGAAAAAATAAGAGAAAGGGGAGAAACAAAGAAGAAGAAATAAAGTCACAGAGGGTTGGGTTAATGAGAGCAGCAGCGCAGACTGGCTCTGAGTCAGAGAGACCCTTCAGAGCTGCCAGAAGATGTGAGCTCATACGAGAAGAGAACCACTGGAGAACTCTGCGATCTACATGCTGGACTGCTTGTGACATTGTAACAATGCAATGTTAGTGCTCTTTTGTTGCACAAAACCTTATACATTTCTTACCAGATATGCATGTTTGCATGTTTAAATGCAAATTCAAAAAAAAAAAAGTGCAATAAAAGTAGTCCATATGACTTTTGCACAATATTCCAAGTCCTCTGAAGTCATACGGTAGCTTTTAATGAAGAACGGACTGAAATATAAGTCATTTTCACTGATATTTCTCTTCAGTGAGGCAGTGAATGAAACTCAAGAACCGGATCAGACTTGCTTCCGAACTCAATCATTTGTCATGTGTTTTGGTTCTTTATAGTTTGGTAAAACTATTAACATCCTGTTTCATACACATGGGAAAACTCACCAGATTTTGGTGCATTCCTTATAAGAGCCGATCTTTCCCAAAAAGCCACCCACCCCCAGACTGTCTTTGGAGCAGAATGAAATGGCCATTGTAAACACATCTGTCTTGCCACTCAAAGTGCTCCCCAGTGACTTGAAATTAACAGAGTGTTTGAAGGAACGGAGCCACAGAAGAGCTTGATGCCTGAGAAATTCAGCTGGTCTTGTTATGTAACAGTATTGAAATTTTAATTGTAATGTTAAACATAGCTTGATTTAATTTCATTATTCTGTGTTATTTATAAAAAACATCAAATCATTGCAAAGCCTCCAATTTTGTGTTATGACTAAATGTGCTTTCAACAATTCTGGGAAAAGAAACATAATGTGTATATATTAGAGTCAGAAAGAGGCTTGTACCAGTTGCACATGTTCATTGTTTGGCTCCATTCCAGTTAAAATGCCACAGTACATAATTCATAAAGGAATAACCATAAGAATCAACATGACAGGACAACCATATTCAAACTCAGAGTCAGTGTTATATTTACTATTATAGTATTTATTCATATTTTTAATTAGCTTTTATTTGATATTTTCTTCGTATTTTAAGTTTTTAGTAATTTTAGTACTTGTGTCATTTTTATTTTTTTAAATATTTCTATTTATTGTAATTTTTTCTATTTACCTTTAATTTTTAATTAGTTGTAGTAATTCTAATTATAAAATAATAATAATAATAATAATAATAATTATTATTATTATTATTATTATTAAATGATAGTATAAAGATACTGAACTAAATCAATATAGAGCATTTACTTAAAGTACCCTAAGGGTGAAAAACAAGTTTTTAATGTTGTTTATATGTCTATGTGGTGTTTTTAATGTGTTTTATAAAATGATTAGTTCCTGTCCTTGATTCTAGGCGTTTCTCAATGTCAAGGATACTTCCTTGGCAGGACTGGTCCTTCCAAGTCACTTCCTTCAGAGTCTCGGCGAGGCTCCTCTTTATAGCATTCAGAGAACACGTAACTGGAACAGACTAGCAAGTGCACGTCATTGCGTCATTACCCCCCGGTAAACAGCTGCTTGTTTTCTACACGGAGACGTATGAACGCCTCCGTTTGTTCCTTGGTCCCTATTTAAAAAGACGAGAAAGCTATGAATAACGCTGTGAATGGTATAATGGTATAATATTAATGTTAAATTACTTTGGACAACTTAACTAGTTATTTATAAAAGAAATGCCGGTGACGGCAACAAAGCTAACAATTGTTAAATGACGGTCCGGTTCAGTTAGCCATCAATAACGTAATTTGTATTTGTATAATTTATAATATCAATACGGTAGTAATTTGTACTGGCATTTAAACGTTAAACTTTATTTATCTGACATATTTACTACAGTTATAACAAATGTTTGGTAACGTAAATATACTTACATTTGAAAGCATATTGCCCGCTAACATTAGACTTTTTTTTTTTTAAATTTCTTGAACAAGATTGCAAAGCTGCGCGCATAGGATTGTGGGTGATTTTAGAGCGCGAAGGCTACACATATGCATCCTTTCCTGTATATGGGATATTTTTCGAATGAAGGACTCAGTCCTTGTTTGAAATTCCGAGGATCCTCGACATTGGAACAGTCCTTCGACGGATGTCGATGACATAGCATCCTCGAAATTCTGGCTTCCGAGGATCCTTCCTTGACATTGAGAAACGCCTTCTGATTGGTCATGACCGCTTCACCCAACAGTACACAGAACACCCTTAGCAACCACTCTTAGCAATGTAAACTGTGTTCTCAATTGATATTGTTCATTGTTGTGAGAAAGAGATCGAGTGAGTGAGTTTATTACCTGCATTCAGATTTAGTATTTTCCCTCAGGTCAGTCCTATGTTCATAATAAAAAATTTGTTTAAATGTCCGATGCATTATCTTGTCCTTTTAACAGTTAAGGGGTTTTCACGTGAAAGACAGCGCTAGTCAAAGCTTTTGTCAGTTGCGTCTTGTTCTGTGTTCACAACAGTTCAGTCTTTTCAATGTAAAAGTCTTCGCTACTGACTGACACACTCATAAAGACAATCTTTGCTGCCATCTAATGGCGTAATAATGTGACTTCTGTTCCTGTTTACGGTCAGGGACTATTTTTTCCGGCGGAAGGAAGGCTTTTTGTGAAATGTTACTTCATGAAAGTTGCATTGATACATATTTTTGGCTTTAATATTTGTACTGTGTGGTAACCGTTTTATTAAAAACACCGTCACGGGTGAAGGGCGTTGTTAGGCACAGCCTCTCATAACTTAATGCTTACTTAAGACAAACCAAGTACAAATTCATAAGTCAACACCATTGCTGAGTATTTTCTATTTGAAACTGCTGTGAAAAAAGACGGTTTGAAATCACTGGTGTCTGTGACGTCACAAACTACCTTGTAGCGTGATGGCGGGCTTTAGCATTAACCATGATCACTCTGAAGCAGGAGAGTCTCAAGAGAATATATCCCGGTATATTTTTCTGTTGATACAAAAGATCAGGTAGATTTAGCAATATAGCCGGTGTATGATGTATATAACGATGAACTATGAACTATATGCCTTTCTCCACTACCTTAAGGTGTTCAAAGAATTTCTGAGGATACTGATTGTTAGAAGGTTTGACTCGCGAACGGGAACATGGTTTGTGTAACATTAGCAACACTTTATCTGCTGTTTGATAACATAGTCAAGCAAAACGCTAATCATTTTAATTACCATTAAGTGTCTGGCGTTGTAAAAAGCGATACCATTGCGCAGTGTTTACCTCAAGGTAACAGAGTGGATCTCTGAGCTTGTGCGAGTGAGTGGAGGCAGGGCTAATTTGCATATTCATAGATCCACATATAATAAATGAGACAAGGGTGTAGTAAAATTCAAGCAATTTTAAGGCATGAAGAATTTTTTTTCACAGGAAAAAATGTTTCATTTCTGTGTCAATGTGTCATTTTGGACACATTTTTGGGATAAAATTATTAACTACAAAAAAAAAATTCAACAAAGACAGCAATGCGCCTGTTTTTGTAAGCAGGTTTTGTAGTAAAATAACCATATAACCACCAGCTAACCACAGGCTCCTGCATTGGTGCCCTCTCAAAAATAAGATGTTCATGACCCACCTGAATGATTGTACCATGTTTCTGTCCATTTCTAAAGTTCCTGGAGTGAAGACAGTGGCGTTCCCTATATGAATCTCACATGGTGCCACATAACGTCACAATGAGGTTCATACAGTAAACCAGAACAGCACCCTCAACAACCAGCTGTTTCTAAAAAGCTGCTTGAAGCAACTCTGATGTTGCAACATTAATAGCATGATGAAACACAGACTCTTCTATTGGCAGTATGGGCTGTTTGCAGAGCTCCAGTTTATACAATGTATCCCCCCCATAGCTGCATTGGCCACACGGAATAGCCGTGCATGTCAATTATAAGGTTTAAGGTTGCTGGACAATTACTTTACAATACTGAATACTTAAATGATCATCATTTCCTCTGTGATTCAGCCCCGGCCTTTGAGCCTGAATATTAATGCACTATATTTGTGCAAGAGGGATCTCTCATTTTCAGAGAAACCCCTCAGGGTCTGGATTGGACCCAGCTTGAATTAAATGCCAATAAACCCTGCTCTGACACAGCGCATGTTTACAGTACGTGGTTGCTCCTTGGTGGGTGATTGTGCATGTTATTACATGCATAGATCACCACATTTAGCAATAGTAAAACAGGCCCACAGCGTTCTGGAGATCGCATGAAACCCTTTTCTCATTCTTTGAGTGATTCTGGGGGGGTTCATATTATTAGATCAACACTTTGTGGCGAGTGTGTCCCACTGATGCAGAGCCCAAAATTATGATTGATACTCTTCATGTTGTATGATGACAGCCCAAAAATGAAAACAAAGGATTACGACATTTATTTGTAACTCTATTCTCAGATATGCTTATAATTTTACACTACATTTTAAAACAAGAAAAATATAAAAAATAATATAAATAGATATAAAAAAACTTTGTATTATTATATTGTATAATTATATTGTTTATTTGAATTTTTTCAATCATTGGTTTATTATATTTTGATTCATTTATATATATATATATGTATATTAGAAATTATATCTGATGTCTCCTAGACTTTCCCAGGCTTACAGCCAGAGTATTCATCATCATCATCTGTCATGCTTTAATTTTGTATAAATTATATATGTCACAGACATACGAGAAAATTATACTGCAAACTGCATCTGTGTGGCTTTGTAGCTTTAAAGTCATATGGGCTTCAATCCAAGTCTATGTGCCAAAACCCATTCCAATCTTTTTAACACATGCTCCCAATGCAAAAAAGGTTGTCATGTTCACGCCTCTCAGGCAGTAGCGACTTGTCATCTTATACCACTGAAGAGTGACAAAAACCTACTGAAACTCAATTCTAGTATATACATGAACTGCAATCTGTCTTTCTATCTATCTGTCTTTCATTCATACTTCAGAGGAGATGAATGACTGAATCATACATTATTCAGAAAAGCAATGTTTTGTCAGTATATGATGTGGTAACAATATTCCACAAGGGTCTGGTGTCTGCATTTACTCTAATGGTATCAATTAAAATGAGTAATTTCACCAATAGGATCCAACCATGAATGTAGGCAAAAGGTGGCAGCTTTAAAAAATCTAAACCAGTGGTTCTCATCCAGAGGTCTAAGCAATACTCCCAGTTTCTTTCGTCGTAATTACAGCAGAAACAACAGAGGAAATATCTTCTACGGTGTGTTGGGGCGTCCAAGTCAAATGAGAGTAACTGATCTAAAATATAAAATAATTATATCGATTTCTGTACATATTTTCCATAGTTCCACTTGTGTTATTTCATATTTCGATGACTTAATTATTATTTTAACCTCTTAACTGTCAGTCTGTCACACCACTTTTTTGAGCTGTATGTGAAAAAGGAGTATACAAATGGTTGTAATTCATCTCTTTTGAAAGAAGACACTTGGTAGAATATTGCTGAAGTGAAATCACTTCAAAACATGAAAGTATAAAAAAGTTGTGGAAGCTTACGTTTCCAAAAATTAAAATGTTCTGCACAAAAAAAAAAAATTATATACAATATTTATTTTTAAAAAATAGGTTCAACAAAAATTGCTAGAAAATCAAAGCCTATTTAGTCTATTCAAGTTGTGTTCCAAATTTGTAGTTGATATCACAAAAATTGAGGTTTAGTTGAGGTGCAGTGCCAAAACCAGCCACCAGGTTAGCCCCACCTCCATTGGTTTTTGGTTTTCATGCACAAAGCAATAAATTTCTGTTCCAAGGCCTTTTTTGTAAAAGTGTTTAATTAAAATCTTATTTTAAGATTTATTTTAAAGTAGAGCCGCACCTTGCTAGCAGGACACTGACAGTTGGGAGCTTAAAATCTGAAAATGATTCTAAATGGATACTACATGGGAAAATGCTAAAGAAAATATGACTAACCAATACACACAAACCAGATATACAAAATTTCCGGTCCCACTTTATATTAAGTGGCCTTAACTACTATGTACTTACATTTAAATTAATCATTTGATACAATGCACTTATTGTGTACATACATGTTTTTACACTGTACTTATATTTTAAAAACACCTGCATGTAATTAGATCTGTAATTAATTTCTGTAATTACATGTATAATTACACTGTTGACCCATGCCTTACACCTTACCCCTGCCCTTAAACCTACCCATACCACCAAAGCTTTCCCTATTTCAATATGAACCCAATAAGTACATTGTACTTATTTTTTTATGTAAGTACATAGTAGTTAAAGCCACTTAAAGCAGAACTAAGCAAGATTCGCGAAGCTCCCCCTACAGTTTCCTTCAGTGAATGACACTGTCATAAATACTCCAAGCGCAGCTCTGGACTACAATGACTACAACACTCGCCAGCGCAGTAGTTTTGCAAATACAGTACAAGAAAGAGGAGGTGGGTAATTTGCAAATACAGTACACTCGATGGAGGTGGGTAATTTTCGAAATTGTCTTATAAAGACATAATATATACATTGTTTTTGAATTACCGTAAAGCATTTTGTCACTCTCGCGTGAATGTGAACATGAGGCGAGATTGTGTCGGGTCGCTGCAGCTCAACTCGCAAGTGCTGTATTCTGGCGTAGACGTGCCAGAGGGGGTTAGTGCACTCCTCAAACACACCACTACAAGTCAATTAACCATCGTAAGGATTTAGAAAACTATTTATGAAGGTAAAAAATGTTACTTAGTTCTGCTTTAATATAAAGTGGGACCAAATTTCCAATACAATACAATACAGTCGTTTGTCAAATTCAGCATGTTAGCACCAGTTAGACTGACTGGAATTGAATTCAAACAGCCAAAACAGCACAGCAATTCTTCCTTGAGGAGGGGGGGAAGGAAAATCATGTGTGACTCTTTATTACAGTTTCTTTACACTTGGCTGAGTTTGACAGGCTCAGAGGCAACAGTCAGAGAACTGGAGATGAATCAGACTGAGGGATCTCACAGGCTGGGTTAAATGCTGGCATGTACTCACCACTCTGTTGCCCACCTTAAAGCCAATTAAACCCCAGATGATGTTTTGAGCACTTTGACTGTTTACTGGAAGGAACACCCCCTGCTGTCACTCCCTTTCACACAGAGCTGGGTTTGATTCTGGGTCATGTTATCCTATTAACATCACGATCCCTGATCAGCAGTCACACAGCCTGCACCGGAGGACATGGGGATCTTTGAGAGCAGGCCTTTGTTGTTGAGCACTTGATTAGGGACATGTTTTTTAGGCCAATTTGTCTGACGAAAAAGGGTTTTTTTTTTTCTGATATTTGTTTGTTGCCTTGGAATTTTCAGTCAGATTAAACACACCACCCACAGGCTGATTGAGCTTGATCATGCGTCTTTTTCGTGTTTACGTCTCGAAATCCTCCTGTGAGCGTGACCAGGAGTAGAACTGTTCTCTGTGACGTCCAGGGGTCGGGTGTGTCCCTCTGGAACACATGGAAGACGTGAAGCCATACGCATTTGATGTAATAGAACCGTAATTGCCATGTTGACTTTATTGCTAAGTAACGCTCTGCACCCTTTCACTCTTGGCCCGTGACTTAAAGTTCTCGCTCAGGGGTGGACTTCCTTGTCACTTAATGAGATCTGCCACAGACCTTACTAGTGCATTCACTGTCATGAAATCAATCAAGCCACTAATTCGTTCAATTTTGCTCTGCTTGCTTCCTTTTACCTAAAGGAGGAGATTAAGTGATCCAGATGAAGAGTGGAGAGTGATTTTATCATCATTACCACTAAGTGTTGGATTTGTGGTACAGCGATTGTTATTTTGAACTGAAGCCACCAAACTCAGTCAACTGAAACCATCATTAATCTTTCTAACACAAGGCCTACAATACTAAGAGATAAATGGAGGGTATGTAGGTCTTGATTATGTATAAATTTGTATCCTATTACACAAATTAGAAATTAATGTACTAATTAGGATGTGCACTTATGACAATTAGTTTATAGTTATAGTTACTTGAAATGATTATCACATGCAGAAACTGCTTCATGGTGATTATTTTGTCTTGTTTTGTATTGTTTGTTTTGTCTTGTTTTGCTTTTTGTTTTGTTTCATATTGTTTTGTCTCGTTTTTCATCTTGTTTTTTTTTTTGTTTGTTTGTTTACCATGTTTTGTTTTGTTTTATTTTATATAATGTATAAATTAGTATTCTATTACACAAATTAGGAATTAGTGCATTAATTAAGATGCACACCTTTTGAAGATTAATGTTATTGAAATGATTATCACTTGCAGAAGCTATGGTGATGATTTTTATTTTATCTTTTATTTTCTTCTGTCTTGTGTTTTGTTTTGTTTTGTTTTTTGCTCAAAATAGGCTTTAGTTTAACTCAAGAACTGGCACTGCAGCTGCCCTTTTATTGCCTATTGCCTTTTATCACCACACCCCAGAGGACAACATTTCTGTCCAATCAAAGCTTTTTCATGCTCATGACGATTACATTTACCCTGATTTGTATGACCTTTACTCATTTCACTTTTTTTGTGAGTACAGCTGTGTAATTCTGACTGAAGTAATTCTTTGACTGTACGCTATCATAAATTTGAGATATGATACAGTGTTGTTTAGTGATTTATTTAGAGTGCTGCAAGGATGGTATATTTTTGTAGGCAAAAACTCAGAAATGTTTTTATTATTATTATTATTTTGATTAAATTCCTGAAATAAGGTCTGTGGTGAACACAAGTTCAATATATTTTCACATTTTATTCTACAACTTGTGATTTAAAAAAATAAATAAATAAAAGCTTGGGGCATTAAACATCATCAGCGGAACAGGTAAACTCATCTACTCACTAGTCTGCTTTCACAGCCTCATATGTATACTTATAATCACACTCAAATAATCACTATTGGACCCACTTTATATTAAGTGGCCTTAACTACTATGTACTTACATTTAAATTAATAATTTGTTACAATGCACTTATTGTGTTCATACATGTTTTTACATTGTACTTATATTTTAAAAACACCTGCATGTAATTACATTTGTAATTAATTTCTGTAATTACATTTATAATTACACTGTTGACCTATCCCTTACACCTTACCCCCACCCTTAAACCTACCCATACCACCAAAGCTTCCCCTAACCTTACCCGTATCCCACCTCAATAGCAGCAAAAGTGTTTTGCAATTCAATATGAACCCAATAAGTACATTGTACTTATTTTGTGATGTAAGTACATAGTAGTTAAGGCCACTTAATATAAAGTGGGACCTCACTATTCAAAAGATTGAAAGAGATGTCAGAAGAAGTCTTTGCATCCTTGGTTTAGTTTGTTTATAGCCTTCATTTATCTTTTTAAACAATTGAATTTAAGCTGATAAGAGTTGTTAATTTGTGAAGATTATCATGATGGAAAAAATATGTAAGAATCAAAATGTCATGAACTGCTTAGAGACACGGAGGTTGAGGATCCAAACACAGCATTTATTAGAAGGGTAATCCACAACCATAATCCAAACAGGCTATAGGTCAAAACACCGGGTTAACAGTCCAAACAATAACAGGGCCAGAGGGGCACAGGCAAAAACAAAGAAATCCAATAATAACAGGGAGAAGATCAAAAACCAAGATACAGGAAATCAGGAGAATGCTCAGAATTGCAGTATGACACTAGACAAGACTTCACAGAAAATGAATGAGAAAAACAGGCTTATATAGGCAGAGGTAATGAGCTAATGAGCAACAGCTGAATGCAAAGAGTGCTGATTAGTCTAGGCAAGGATTATGGGAAATGTAGTCCGAGATGGTGTGGAAATAGTCCGGGATGGATTCCCCTCTGGTGGTAATCACAGGCACTCTAGCTGGTAACTGTGACATAGCCCCCCTCCTAAGGAGCGGCTTCCAGATGCTCCTAACAGGAAATGAAAAGTCTAGGAGGGAGGTGGAGCAGATGCGGACCAGGGGGCAGGGTGGAGGGCTTCAGGTCCATGGCGTGGAAGACGAACAGGAGACAAAGGCAGAGCAGGAAACCAAGGCGGAGCAAGCTGAGCAGATGACCGGGATGGAGCAGTTGACCGGGGGTGCACAGGTTGAGCGGGTGGCCAGGGCGGCGCAGGCTGAGCAGGAAAAACATAATACCATTAGTGATGCTGGAGACCACCACGGCGGAGCAAACGACCACCAGAGCAGTGCAGATGGGCTTGAAGACCCCTACGGTGGAGCAGACAATCACCACTACAGAGTAGATGAGCTTGAAGACCCCCCTGGCAGAGCAGATGGGGCTGAAGTCCACCAAGGCATTCCTGAGGACCACCAAAGTGGAGCAGGTGGAGCTGATGTCAACCATGGTGGCGCTGAAGACCCCCAGGGCAGATCTGGCTGTACTGGAGACCAACACAGCTGGTCAGGCAAGAGTGAAAGACAAAGCACAGAGAGGATAACATTGGCCAAAGGGGCCGTGTCAAAACAGGCAGATAGCTTGGCAGTGTCCTCCATGAACATGACAGGTCCAGCGAGGTGTCCCAGGTCAACCAGAAGTTCATGTTTGACCTCTGCGGTCGCATCAAGGCAGACAAGAAGGTCATGTACAACCTCAGCGGCCGTGTCGAAGGAAACTCAGGGTGCTCAGGGAGGTCGTCAGTGGTTGTATCAGGGCAGACAGGGAACTCAGGGGTGACCTCCGTGGTTGTATCAAAGCAGACAGGAAGTTCATGAGTCATGAGGCTGAGCTCTGGGACAGGAGCAAACTCTAGAGTGGACTCATGGACTGAAGTGGGTTCTGGAGCAGACTCTTGAACTGAAGCGCAGTGCACGGCTCAAACACACCAAATAGCCATCACCATTACGGTGAGTGCAATTGCCAGAGGGACCACCTCTACAACCCTAAAACTTGATGCCACTGCAGAGATACCTAGCACCGACATCAGTGGTGTGTCCTGCAGATTTGAAGCCAGTCTCAAACTCCTGCCTTACTCACTTCATGTGCAACGTTCATGACAACCGGAAAAAACTGACGCGGCACCTATGATGGCTGAAGACTCTCGCGAGGCACTCTTGAAGGCTGGAGACTCTGGCGTAGTGTCCGTGAAGGCTGGAGACTCTGGCGTGGCCGGCATGTTAACTGAGGACTCTGGCGTGGCAGCCATCTTGGCTGATGACTCTGGCACAGCGGCCATCTTGGCTGATGACTCTGGCATGGCGGCCATTTTGTGATCAGGCTCTGGTGCGGGAACCACAGGACAGGAAGGTACAGGAAACACTGGACTAGCGACCATTATGATCGGATATGCTGGTGACCGTGGTGGGCCGGAGTGCCCAAAAAAATGTTTAGGGATAGCGTCCTCCTCATCTTCCTGAAAGTGAAGGAGGACCCAGCTAACAGAGCATAGTCCAAGAATTCAGCCAACAAGACACCAAAAGACACTGAACCTTAAGGCATAGGGATACATTTACAACGTGATTGGTCGGATTTTATGACGTATTGCCTATTTTGAGATGGAACTTACTGAACATCCAAAACAATGCTGTGTGCTGAGGTAAATGCGCTTGTGTGTGCGTAGCCTGGATGTGATGGTATTTTTTGCCAGATGGGAACTCGTGAAGAGCTTACAAAATGTGCAAAGTAGTCAAAACAGTGGCGGGAATCCATCTGTCACACACAAACGATAATGCGTGAGGATTCTGTCCTTTTTAGGGTCTGATCTTCCCTGTTTTTGGTTTGTTTACATGTCTTTGGTCCATATTGCGTTCATATATCATTCGAGCCGCACCAGAGTTTGTTTGGAAGCGAACCGAGACCCATCTTTTCAGCGGTCACAGTCCGCTTGTTTGGTGCACAACAGGGGTTCAGATGGCAGTGTTCAAATATGTTCAAATGAACCGCACTAACCAAGCAATCACACCAGGGTTCGTTTTAATTGAACCAAACATGCCAAGTGTGAACGCACCCTAAAAGTAAAGTTGCACCTATGTCAACCAACTCATATTAGAGTATTAGTAGACTGTCTGCTAACATTTTATTGTGATGCTCCCCCAACAGACATTATACTGACTATAAGTAACTTTGCAAGTACATGTTAACTTACTATCCCTAACCCCTTATTCTACTAACCCTAGCCCTACCCCTAACAGTCAACTAATACTCTAAGGAGAATTAGTTGACATGTAGGTGCAGTGTCACTTATAGTCAACAGAATGTCTAAAGGGGACTGGCAAAGTGTAAAAAAAGTTATCTTACAGGACAGTTATTAAAAATAATGATGCAACCAAACAGGAGATATTCTTTCCAAAATGTGAGCTGAAGAGGGTATTATTCACTATATAAACCCAACTCTCCTGAGAATGCTCATATTAGTTTAAATCACCATATGAATTTAGGATTCTCAGAAAAGTTATGTGTTGTCTTTCACATAAAGAATACTCTCTGGATCTTCCAAAGGAAAAAACATCATCCCGTCATAAATGCAAATGAACTGAAGGATTTTTTTGTTATTAACTTGGTGTTCCCTTGTCCCTGTTTTGCAATATTTATCAGAAAAGCACCAGAGGAAAGTGCCAACAGTAATGGTCAGTATTTTCATTGGCTTCACATGGGGTCCAAAATAACTGAAGTGTTATGTTTTGGATTTTTTTTTTCATGGTTCCTGATGACTTTCACTTTGCCATAGCCTTTATTTGCATAGCCAATTAAATGTAAATGGGATGACATGAAATACTGCTGGTAAGAATGAGAGTGACATGCTTGACTATTTAAAACAGCATTTTGCTAATTAAGACTAATCATGGAATATATATATATATATATATATATATATATATATATATATATATATATATATATATATATATATATATATATATATATATATATATATATATATATATATTTAAAAATTCATTTGTCATACTGCAGGGGTCAGGACTATTAAAATGAACTAGTAAAGGCAAAAAGTGAAATGGGTGAAAAGTAATAAATTAAGTAATATATTAAAAGTATTACACTTTTACCTTAAAATCTTGAAATCAACCTAAAAGGGGTTTACTGGCAATTCCATGAAAAAAAAGCAATTCCATGAAAAAAATCTTCATCTTCCTTAACACGATTCTATCAGACATAACCAGATTTACAAGATTTACATTCTGTTGGCAAATGCCTCATTCACTTTGTATTTCTGAAACAATTTGCTCAGCAGTTTTGTATCAGCTTAGTCTCTAAGGTGTTATGCTTGTTTTGATATGACAGGACACTTTGCCCTTATTGTTGCCTGTCATGTAATATTTCAGCTGGATCATGATCCCTGTATTAGTCCAGACTGTTTTCACTGTGCAAAGCTAAAACTGAGCACCAGGGCCGCCATGTCATTTTACAGGACCAAGTTCATGAGTCCCACTAACCCAAGTTCTGTTTATTACGTTGGATTTCTCTGTAGTGGAAGGTGGAGTTGCCGTACTGGGACTACAACTAGGGCTCTCATATGTAGCTAAGATGCTGAGAAAACTGCAAGACTGACGCCTCAATTTTATGCTCACTGAAGGAAAAAGACCTCAGAACTGTGTTGGATTTACAGTCTAGTTTTTTTAAAGAGATCAAATCATAAAAGTGCTTGATGTACTATGAAAACATACTCCTTTTCAACTCCAATTTATTCAAACTCAGCTGTAAAAACAACTTGTTTTGATTAATGTTTAGCAGCAAAAAAAAGCATTGTAGTTTTTTTTTTGGGGGGGGGGGGGTTGCTGCTATTAGTTACGAAAGTTCAGAACAAGTCGTTTTGTACAGCTGATATATGAAATGTATATTTAAAATAAGTGGCTTTCTCACCGAATAGTTCTAGGAACTCAATTATAGGAACTAGCCACTAGGATAATTCCACAAGAAATAATTGTTCCCTTGGGCCATTTTCCTGGTTGCATTCGCACCAGGAATAGGAACTCTGAAGTGGCCAGACAGCGGCATCTTTAAGCGCGGCATTTACAATGCTAAAAACCAGTGGATGGAGGATGCCGTGATTGGAGATGTGTTTGTTGTGTGTCATGGGTTTCGTGATAATGGAGATGGAGTGTAAACACAATTTACGTGACTGAAAGAGCAAAAAGTGGGGCTAAGAGACTAAATCTCCTATGACAACTTTCAGTATTACATATCATCAAGGCGGAGAAAAGCACACAACCCTGCAGACAACAGGTAAATGCCGTTATCCCTGTTTTCCATGTTTGTGAAGTAAATATGTTTACACAGCTTTTTAAAAATGCCGGGTGACGGCGTTTGACATGCGTTTGACCAATCAACGTACACTTACGCCACTGATAGTTCCTATAGTGCTGGTTTAGACCCTACTCTGAAGTAGGAGCTAATTTAGTTCCCCCAAAAGGAGTTCCTAGAACTAAAGTCATTCCTAGTTAATGCAGTGCAAACACATGCAAAATCCAGGTACTTCAGCCAATAGTTCTAGGAACTATGAAAAGGTTCCTCCAGTGTGAAAGCCCCTATAGTAATAGACTTTTATATATCCCTTTACAATTCAGCTCAGAGTTTATCATCAATTCAATTCAGTCACTTTCCTCTGAACTTTGAAAAAATCCTGTTTGGATTTGAACATCCTATTAGATCAAAACATCCTTTATAATGCAGTGAAGTGTGAGTGATCAGTGAGCAGCAGCACTGCTGTGTTCCATTAAATTGCTCCCCACTGTGTTTCCTTGCAGCGGGACACAGCTCTACTGATGATAGCGCTGCTGAAATAATTCAAGTGACAAATTAAGCTGTATCGGCCACATAATTGGATTGGAACGCAACATGATCCAAGTGGAAGAACAGATTCTTTGAGGAGAATGTAAAAGAGCATTTAGCACATGGAAAACTATATGCACATATGCCATTATTCAAAATCTGACATGTCAATACCTATATATATATATATACAGACACAGGCTTCCCCAGTCATCCATCACATATTAGCTTTTGAAATGCATCAACAAGAGGATAATTTAGTTTACTAGTTACTAGTTAGTTTACTTTACTATACTAGTAAGATTAATCAGAATCTGCTATAATACTCATTACATCTCAACTTTATACCATTAGTAAACTCTAAACACCATTGTGTGTTCTTAAACTACACTTTAAGTTTGAGTTCCTTCTAATTCAGCCAAGAGGTCATTATGTGACATTTATATCCTCTATTGCTCATATGCCTATGAATGAAAGTGAATGGGCAGCCGTGGCATAAGTATGGCTTGCTGCTTGATTTTATGCACCTGTTAGTAATGGGTGCAGCTGAAATAGCCAAACTTGTTAATTAGAAGGAGACATTTAGCTATAAAAATTTAGGAAATAGATTTAAGTACCACATTGGCTGGAAATTTTCATTCCAAATCCTGTCAAACTCCATGAAATATGTCATTTCTATTCTCACTCCTCAGTTCATGGTGTACATTACCTTTCCGTTCTGGACCCCTATCAGTCTTCACGGTAAAAAAGAACAGAGTGATGTTATAATTAAATGTTTACAACATCTCTCATTCCATCATAGTCACTTTATCTAAATGGTAAATGTACTCGTATTTGTCAGTTTGTTGAAGCTGGAAATAATCCAGAGGTTATTTTGCTGTATATTATGCATTAGGTTTCTTCTGTTATAATGTAGGCTATACAGATGTTCCTCCATATGGAAAAACCACAAGTGGCATCTGGGAATTAATTGGAATCAAACTCCATATGTATATTTTCATACTAAAGTAAGATGTATCAGATTACCTTTTCATTTGGAGAATCACAACATGTAAAAGTATTAAGGGATTGGGTCACACATGTAGCAGTTTAAGCATGTTAAAGGTCAAATGGCTAATGTTACATTTCATTAGTGCCACTAGCTGAAATATGTTTGAGACTAATAGTCACTTCCCTACTTAATTTTATGGGGCCTGCCAATTTACTCAGCAGTCATAAGAAGGTGAATATTAGTGAAACTCTCTTGAGTGAAAATCTGAGGCATGCAGCCATGCTCGGCTCGTTGAGCAAGAGTGGCCACTGGTGGCTGAGAGGTGTAAGTGCATGCAGGACAGCCAGGTCATGAACACTGATAATAATACCACTGTGTCGATGTGGCATCTGACTCACTGTGTAACAGTGTTCTTCACACTCTCCCTCTTTTATACCCGATGGGCTTCAGTTTTCCATTCTCACATTACGCTCATGTGCTGCTTTTATGAAGCGCAAAACAGATTTTTATTGACTACCTGTGCCAGGCGTGGAGATCTGAAGTGGGGTTCACATTTCTTTTGCTCTGACTGATCTAGCAGCTCTAGCACTGCTCTGCCCTGCATCACATGATTTTTGTTGCTTAATTTGAGTTGTATTTTTTTATTGTTTGTTTGGGGTTTTTTGTTGTTGTTTTTTTACCAGTAATAAAACCATTTCAATATTAATTAAACAAAATTAACAAAATTATTAACAAAATTATTAACAAATCTATCTATCTTTAACTTTGTATCTGTAAAAAAAATATTTTCATGATTTATCAACATTTTTTTCTTTTGCCAAATCAACTTCAATAATTAATGTGGTTCAGATAACATAATATTTTGAGTTTCTGTTGATTAAACCAATTGCCTTCATTGTATTAACTCAATTTTTTAATTTCAATGAACTCAAAATTAAGGAAACCAGGTAACTTACTTTTTTAAGTTAAACCAAAAATTCTTTTTTACAGTCTATCTATCTATCTATCTATCTATCTATCTATCTATCTTTGTTTCTCATCTATACACATATAGTTCTCATGTATATATACACTTTACACCTTGCTATACTGGGTTGGACCCCCTTTTGCCTTTAGAACTGCCTTAATTCTTCATGGCATAGATTCAACAAAGTGCTGGAAATACTCCTCACAGATTTTGGTCCATATTGAAATGATAGCATCACACAATTGCTGCAGATTTTTCAGCTGTACATCCATAATGTGAATCTCCTGTTCCACCACATCCCAAAGGACTATTGGATTGAGATCTGGTAACTTTGGAGGTCATTTGAGTTTAGTGCACTCATTGTCATGTTCAATATAGGGATGTGACAATATGACAAAATAAAACAATAAAATACATAACTTACTGACAAGAAAACACATAAATTAATACAACTACAATGATCCACATGCCAATTGAGATTTTAAAACTTTCAACATCTGAAGACAGCCTAATGTGTACAGACAAATCATTCCAGAGGCGTGGTGCAGCAACAGGAAAGGCACAATCACCTTTTAACTTCAAATGAGACCTTGGCACGGTCAACATCAACCCGTTTAAAGACCTTAAGGGCCTTTCCAGTGGAGAAGGAGATCTGTAATATATTGCGGAGACTGGCCATTTAGCCCCTTATACACATATAATAAAACCTTAAATTTAACATGATATTTAACCAGCAACCAAAGAAGCCAGAACAGGAGAAATATGTTCCCATTTACCTCATTCCAGTAATAAGCCTGGCAGCAGTGTTTAGTACCATTTGAAGGTGAGATAAAGAGGACTGAGCCACACCAAGGTACAGTGAGTTACAGTAATCCAGCCTAGAGGAAACAAAGGCATGAATCATGGTCTCCAAATCCTTAACTGATAAAAATGGTTTCAATTTGTAGTAAGGGGCTCGAAGTTAGCCAAAAAATATCTCTCACATCATTACACCAGTAGCAGCAGCCTGAACTACAAGGCAGGATGGATCTATACTTTCATGTTGTATATGCCAAATTCTGACCCTATACCATCTGAATGTCGCGGCAGAAAACAAGACCAGGCAATATCTTTCCAATCTTCCATTGTCCAATTTTGGTGAGCCCGTGTGAAATGTAGGCTCAGTTTCCTGTTCTTAGCTGACAAGAGTGGCACAGGTGTGGTCGTCTGTTGCTGTAGCCCATCTGCTTTAAAGGTTCAACAAGTTGTGCATTCAGAGATGCTCTTCTGCAGACCTCAGTTGTAACGAGTGGTTATTTGAGTTACTGTTGCCTTTCTATCAGCTCAAACCAGTCTGGCCATTCTCCTCTGACCTCTGGAATCAACAAGGTATTCTTGCTCTAGGGTTTCTTTGTAAACTTTAGAGATCTTTGTTTGTGCATGAAAATCCCAGCAGATCAACAGTTTCTGAAATGACCAGCCTGTCTGGCACCAACTATGCCACATTCAAAGTCACTTAAATCACCTTTCTCCCCAATTCTGATGCTCAGTTTGAACTTCAGCAGATCATCTTGACCATGTATAATGCATTGAGTTGCTGCCATGTGATTGATTTACATCATTTTGAAAGCCTATTTGCCATCACATTGGATGATAATGTTTTAAATAAAATTCTAATAAGCTTTGTTAATTGTGATCAGCTCTGTGACTGGCATTCAATTTGCCCAAGTTGTAGTGATACAATGTAATTTACTCTGCAGGACCAATTCAGTAATCTAAATATAGTTAATGGAGTAACCAGCTAGTAGGTAAAAATCACATTTTATACTAATTTAAATTTCCTTAGTTAGCAACTAGTTTATTTTCATTTACTAGACTATGCAAACACTGAATGCGTTTTACAGGATTCAGTGCATCTTCAACTTCATTTTTTTTTTTTTTTAATATTTGATCTAGCAGGTTTATCAGGATATTCTTATCTAGTTATATGTCTCGAATGAGGTCCACACTAATTCCTTTGTTCTGTCCAGACGTCATCAGTGGAAAAATCCCTCTCTACGAATGCATTGGTTGGTCATTTTCCCCCTCTAACAAGAACATGACAGCAGCACAAATGTATTTTTAAATGCCAGTCGCATTTTTAGTATATATTTCTTATTGTGGCATTGTAATTTCAGAGAAGAAAGTGATTAGTGACATGACATGATGGCCAAGTAACCATACTCCGAATTTTATCTCTGCATTTAACCCATTCGAGTTATTACATAGAGGAGCAGTGAGTTGTGGACCATGGGCAGCCATTTTGCTGCGGTGCTCAGGGAGAGATTGGGGATTAGGTGCCATTGGATATTGAGGGTGGAAGAGAGTACTGTTCATTCACTCCCCTACCTACAGTTTTACTGCCGGTATTGAGAATCGGACACCCAACCTTTGGGTTACAAGTCTGACTCTCTAACCGTTAGGCCACAACTGCCCAGAAAGAAATACAAACAATGTGGGACACTGCTTATGTCTTGCTGGACACGGGACAAAGCTCCCATTTTCGGGACTGTCCCACAAAATGCATGATAGGTTGTCACCCTAATACCAACTGCCTAACAACTTAACAGCGACAAAGGCTGAATCCCAAATGGCACCCTAAACCCTCACGGTCTTCTTCTGAGTCCGTACTTTCGTGACGTAATGCCGCTTTGACTGCCGGGTAAAGTCCTCTGCGTAGCTCACAAACTTGCGGGCTCAGCTGAAGTGCGCATAACGGCCGCAAAGGGGGGCGCTCGCGAGCACACTTCTGAAACATAAAATGATGAATGGGACACCCTACGGTCTTGTGGACTTAATGGACACATGCACACGGCAGCCATTGTAAGTCCACAAGACCAAAAGTGCATAGAAGTGTGCCATACCAAGGCATATATAAGTGTTTCCAAGCAACACAAAACCTCCCTTAAGTATTCAGATTGTATAAGGCCTACACAATGTTCAAATTTCAAAATAACCTATAAACAAATTTGAACAGCTTTGTCAAACAAGTACTCGAACTTTCCTTTTCTAAATTCTAGTTCTTCAGAGGTTTTAAATTCATTCAGTCATATAGTTAAAACAGAGCGATAAAAGATGGCAGTTGACACTGCAATCTTTCTGCTCTCTCACCGTTTAGTCTGAGACCACCCAAAACCTTGTCTCAGAAATAAAGCACGTCTGAATTTGCACAGTGAATCGGAAATTAAGTCAGCAGATTTTAACCTCCAGTTCAGCCCTCTTACCAGTGTTTTCACAATACTCATTAGCCTGTCCAAACTCGAATTGGTTAAGAGTTACAGGCGTGAGAGATGTGTGGTTGTCTCCTTCTGTTTAGCAATCAGATGCATCATGAAGCATGAATCAAGTGGTTACAGTTGGTTAGGTGAATTTTAAGTGTTATTATAAAGATTAATGTGATTGAGGGGGCGCGAGACGATTGCTAACATGGAAAACTCACCAATGCTTGGTCATAAAATACAACATTCCCACTGTCTGTTTCCTCTCAAACTTCATGGATTTCATCACTCCTGTCTCTGATCACCTCTCCCTGATGGAACAGAAAAAAAAGAGAGAGTGCTCATCCATCCCGTATCCAGGGAAGGAGAAGATGACAGCCAAGCACCACAGGAGAGGTCACTTCTCAACCGTTTGAGGAAGAAATAAAAAGAAAACAGATGTCACAAGATGGGCAAGCACTTTAAAACTCTACATGAGAGCCGACTTTCAAAGAAAAGTCTTTGTCGGGGCTCCGTTGTTCTGTCAGGCATAATTCAATGTCAGTTTACCATTACTCACTGGATCAGCATTAGGCTATATATATATAAGTAACAGTTCATAATGCTGTTAATAAATTTTAGGACTGTTTGCATATGCATATACAATTACATATGCATGTATTTATTGAGGAAAACCCCAAATGTAATTCAAAGACAATGCATTATGTTAGCCAGTGGGTCAATGTTTGGCTAATGGTCCAGTTAGCACTGAGGCCTTTCACATCAGAGCAAGTTGGGTTTTTATTTTTTTATTTATTTTAATGTTTGGGTGAATTATTAATCATTTAAGTAATTTATTGTGGCTGTCTCACTCTTTGTCCAATGTGGTTTCATTAATCATACATAAATTGTGGATCTAACGCACAAAC
The DNA here is from genome assembly GCF_018812025.1 of Megalobrama amblycephala. Lineage (NCBI taxonomy): Eukaryota > Metazoa > Chordata > Actinopteri > Cypriniformes > Xenocyprididae > Megalobrama > Megalobrama amblycephala. The sequence continues at coordinate 16,936,482 of NC_063056.1, read as the reverse complement.
ATTTAATCACGTTTGTATAGACACGGAAATGCACATTATTAACATATTTACAACATCTATAGTGTTAGCATTTTATGTATGACTTTAACTTTAGAGACATACAAACGTTTATAAATCCTTTTAGGTTTATGGAATATTAAATTAATGGAACTAATAGATTGTTTCATCATTCAGATCTGCATTCTTGTAATAGTTAACTCATTTAGAAGGATTCCATCACTTTACTTAAGCCTAAACCTTAAAATGATTAAATGAATAAAATTCTGTCATAATTTAAAAATTTATTTTTTATTTTGTTGCTTTACAACAGCTGCTGCTAAAAAAATAAATTAAAATAAAATAAATTAAAATAAAATAATTACTCCAGTAAAAAGTGTTAAGTACTCATTTGCGATTTTACTTGCATTACCAAATGCATTTTATTGCATTACTAAAACTTGTCATACACTGAACTATTAATGATAATTGCCTACAGATAATTCAAGTGTGCAAACAATTGAAAATAACAAAATATACTATATATATAAAAATGAGGAAAAAACAAATGTGTGTAGAATGTGTGTTGACAAATATAAACATACAATATAAAAACAGAAGTCACAAAGGGCAAAATGTGTTGACATTTTAAGAAGAACGCTATGCAAACATATAGTTTTACATAATTTGGGGAAGATGCATGGTTTTTTTTTTTTTTTTTTTTGGTTTTTTTTTTTTTTACACATTCCCCATTTAGGTAATACACATATTCAAGCATTTCATACTAAGGGCTTAAACAGCTAGGCCTTTTACAGCAGATTTAGTTCACAAACAGCTGACAGTCATGACCTGATGTAACCCCTCCTGTATGAATCACTCACTCTAAGCGAGACTCGAACCCGGGTCCACTGGCATGGGAGTCAGGTGCTCTAAGTGAGAACTGGGGAGTGAAGTTTACACGCACAGCTCTAACCGGCCTACGTCCGTTACACTCACCCCCCTAAACCTCACTCTAATCCGGGTCACGGCACCAATGTAACCCCTCCTGTTTAAATCACCCACACTGAGCAGGACTCAAACCCGTGTCCGCCAGCACAAACAGCTGACAGTCATGACCTGATGTAACCCCTCCTGTATGTACCGCTCGCTCTAAGCGAGACTCGAACCCGGGTCCGCTGGCATGGGAGTCAGGTGCTCTAAGTGTTGTCAGTCAGTCGCTAGAGCGCCTCTTGAGATCAGGGGAGTGAAATGTACACACACAGCTCTAACCAGCCTATGTCTGTGACACTCACCCCCCTAAACCTCACTCCCATCCGGGTCACGGCACCAATGTAACCCTTCCTGTTTAAACCACCCGCTCTAAGTGGGACTCAAACCCGAGCTCTGTATTTTGGCCCGAACCCAGATTACTCCCCCCATTCTGGTTAGTATTCTGGAAAGTAACCAGTGCAGGTGTGAGGAGACGGGGTGGTGGAGGGATGCTGTCAAACTGTCGAGGAATATGGGCGAGTCGACCGTGTCTTATGTTGATTACTGATTGCTGACAGCTGGCCGAGATGACGTGATGATTAGTCAGATTATTTGAACGTTGCTCCTCCCGAATTTTGTTAATAAAACATCATTTCACGAGTTCACAAAAATTGCAAACCAATGCAGGACAGCAGCCGGAACATTACTGATGACCCCCAAAATTGCCTTGCTTAGGCTGAATGTGCTGCTAGGAGGGTTAGTAAAGGACCGGTAGAGTTATCGTCATATGGATGAAGACATTGGACAGCGCTGAGCTCCTGCGGTAGCCGAGGCGACATCACTGCTGCGGCAGTGGAGGAATAAGCCAGAAGAACTGAGCTCCTGCGGGAGCTGAGGTGACATCACTGCTGCGGCAGTGGAGGAAATAGCCAGAAGAACTGAGCTCCTGCGGGAGCCGAGGCGACGTCACTGCTGCGGCAGTGGAGGAATTAGCCAGAAGAACTGAGCTCCTGCGGGAGCTGAGGTGACGTCACTGCTGCGGCAGTGGAGGAAATAGCCAGAAGAACTGAGCTCCTGCGGGAGCCGAGGCGACATCACTGCTGCGGCAGTGGAGGAATTAGCCAGAACTGAGCTCCTGCGGGAGCCGAGGGAACATCACTGCTGCGGCAGTGGAGGAATTTAGCCAGAACTGAGCTTCTGTGGGAGCCGACATCACTGCTGCGGCAGTGGAGAAATTGGCCTAAAGAACTGAGGTCCTGCGGGAGCCGAGGCGACATCACTGCTGCGGCATTGGAGAGAATAGCCAGAATAACTGAGCCCCTGCGGGAGCCGAGGCGACATCACTGCTGCGGCAGTGGAGAAATTAGCCAGAACTGAGCTCCTGTGGAGAAATTAGCCAGAAGAACTGAGCACCTGCGGGAGCTGAGGCGACATCACTGCTGCAACAGTGGAGAGAATAGCCAGAGGAACTGAGCTCCTGCGGGAGCTGAGGCGACATCACTGCTGCGACAGTGGAGAGAATAGCCAGAGGAACTGAGCTCCTGTGGGAGCCGAGGCACATCACTGCTGCGGCAATGATAGAAAGTTTCCGTTGTATTGGAATGATGGTATTATTTGTTTTGGATATGGCGGCTCGTAGGTATGTGTGAGAGAACGAGCTGGAGCTAAAACTAGCTGATAGGTGTTCGTTGGGCTTCTTCAATATGGAAGCGATTAGATTGGATGTAGTTCTTGAAAGCTTCTGATGACCAGTGACCTAAGTGGCTAAGCGGAGGGAGGAGGAAAGTGGGGAATCTGGGGCACGACCCAGGCTTGCTGCTGCTGTGGCCTGACGCTTGTTTCTAGCACATGAATTGAAGATACAAGAGTGAGGATGTAAGATGAAAAGACTGGCCTTGTGGAATTACTCGCATAATGAAGTTTAAGAAGCTGAGCGAAGATAGTAATTCCTGTTTAGAACAGTTTGGACTGTTTAGGAAGGTGGAAGCGAACATGAATGTCCTATTGATTCCTTATGCCTGGAAATTAACTGTATTCGATTTAAATCCCAGAAATTCAATGGACGTGGCTGGACCCATCGTCCTGAGGTGAGGGTAGGCTGATGAATGACCAATGTTCGACCGGAGGAAGGATGGAGACTGGTGAAACTGGTGGACTGATGGGCCATGGTGGAGACGAAGGAGGTTGGAGCCAAGGTGTAGGTAATGGAAGAGAGGACCGAGGAGGAGTTCTGGACGAAGGAGCTTGAGGTGGAGGTGACGTGTGGAGACAAATGGGAGGAGGTGGGAGAGGGAGGCAGGGAGGGAACACAGTTTTAGGGCTGGAGACCAGCGGGGAGACAAAAAGTTCAAAGTTTGTAGCTGGAGCAGGCTCGTGACAGGCTGGAGCGGCGGGCTCGGCGGCGGCTGGAGCGGCGGGCTCGGCGGCGGCTGGAGCTGAGGGCTCGGCGGCGGCTGGAGCTGAGGGCTCGGCGGCGGCTGGAGCTGAGGGCTCGGCGGCGGCTGGAGCTGAGGGCTCGGCGGCGGCTGGAGCTGAGGGCTCGGCGGCGGCTGGAGCTGAGGGCTCGGCGGCGGCTGGAGCTGAGGGCTCGGCGGCGGCTGGAGCTGAGGGCTCGGCGGCGGCTGGAGCTGAGGGCTCGTAGAGGGCTGGAGCGGCGGGCTCGGAGAGGGCTGGACCGGCCTTCTTCCTCCTCCTCCGCTTTCTGGACCCAGCGGAGGAGTGTGGGTCCAGTGTGAAACAGATAAGAAGTTCACTGGAGGGGTATGCGGAGGAAGACGGAGGCTGACTAACTGGCCTGGCCAGCCGTGTTTCTGGAGGGACTGGACGAGACAGACACTTATCCTGAACCTCTTCGACAAGGAATTTGGAGTCATTTAAACAAAATTAAATTGATAGTTTTGTTTAAGGAAAAACGATAGTCAGGTTCATCTAAACGTATTAGTTTAGTGTTGTCATCCAGCCCGTCCAGAAACAGGGCGATCAAATGAGCATCTGGCCAGTTAGTCAAATAAGCTAGCTCAATGAACTCCTCCACATACCTCTCCAGTGAACGTCCAAACTGCAGAAGCCCAATGAGTCTATCGGCTGCCATCATTGTTGTGGGAGGCATGGGAGAAGCTGGAGCCTGGTAGATGAAGAAAGGAACCATTTCTTTTTGTGGAAATCCAGCAGTTTAAAGGTCCGTTCTTCTGTTACGTATGCTGGTATAGAGAAGAGGCAGATACGGATTTCCACAAGAACATCCAATACTTTTAATAAACAAAGGCAGAGTACACCAAACATACACTTTACATGAACATAGAACAGACAAGGAGTGAAGGAAGTGAGTGCAATATAAAGGGAGTGATGATGATAGAGTCCAGGTGCAGGTGATCCGTGATGATGGGGAGATGACAAGGGAAGTGAGTGCAGGTGTGGAAACAGGAGGATGATGGGAAATTGAGTCCAGGGAACAGGGGATCTGTGACAGTAACAAAGTAAAAAATACTTCGCTACTGTCCAGCACTACATATGACATCAATTACTGCTCATTAATTTATTCACATTTATGGCTTACTATTTGAGATATATGAATATATTTGAAATATTAGATGTTTAGATTATATTGTTTAGTTTACATTGATTACAATGCATGGTTATATAGTGATTTCCATGCAAACAGTGTGGTTTTGATGAAGACATGGGAGACATGCATCTAACCAGTTTCATTTGTTCTTACCAAATGGTTTTTCAGCTGCTTTGATCACCAGAACAAAGCTAAATAATAAGAATGTTTCCTGTCTGCCCTTTGTTGAACCACAGATTTTCACAACCACACAGATTTACAATCCATTGTCATTAAAAAGAAAAGGGTAATGGCAGTGGTTTCTGACACCATGGGGCTATTGTTCCCAGTTGATTTCTATGCCAAAAGACCTACGTCAGCGATTCCCAACTGGTGGTACTTCAGTACTTTTAGCTTTGTTAAACCTATAAAACAGAAATTATGACACATAAAACCTTTATCCTGTTTGGAAAGTAATATTCAAAATATAAAACTGATTAATGATTTATTGCTTTTTTTGTTTCTTCTCTTCTAAGCATCTTCTTTCTCACCTATTAGCAGTGTGTGCCATTTACTAAGGTGTCAGTATTTCCACTTCAACCACAGAAGCTTGAATCTCAGCAACAAAGTCTTCAAAGAATTAAAGTTACTCTTTGTGGGTCTAGAACAAAGACCAGAGAACTGTAGCCTTTTTTAGTCTCATCATGAGTAAAAATGTTCTCACGGCCATACTGAACAATCTGCTATTGGAAATTCAACTTTGTCCCATCAGACACATAAATATGAAATATGATCTATTCTAAAGTCAGCATCTGTGAACAAACATGTTTTTGATAGTTATCTTCTGTGTGAAAATGAAAATAAATTTCTAAGAGATGAGAGAGGAGGGAGGAGAAAAAGAAAGCAAAGCATCCAAAACTATAATTTTCTCGGCCAACGGACCGATTGAATAAAACACGCTAAAAGACTGCAGTGAAAACAAGCAATTCAGTGAAAAGATCATAAGGATGTCTGGAATCATTCATTAGTTCTGTCTGATAGGATTGTTTCCCCCAACAGTTCCACAGACTTACTATAGCTAAAATGTAATAAATCATGAGGATGATTTATTACAGTACAGTGAATATTGTTGGCTCTTATGAGAAATTGCTTCAAATATTCCTCACTTGAAGGTTGTTTTTGATAAAAGCATCTATTAAATAATTAGATGATATTATACTGTAACACTCTTATAGCACTGTTATAACAACACACTCATAACAGCACTTATAACACCATATAAAGGCATGTTATGTCCACTTTTAGTCACAAAGAACAAGACTTTTGCTTCCTAAGGGCTCAAGTCCAGCTGTCAATAGGCGTCTATAGAAATTGAGTTAGATTATGTGCTAAAACTAAAACTGGAGAGGAGTTGTTATAATCTCTTGTCATCATTCTCAGCCCGTCAAATGCAAAATGCTTCCTGTGACCCATGAACCACGCATCTCAGGGCCCATGTGGAGTGTCTCTGAAAGCTGACAGCTGACCGAAGGTCAAGGATGCGACAGAAAAGCCTATGTGAGTTCATTCATTCAGTGTGTGTGTGCAAAGCTCTCTCTCAAGAGGAACTCATTGAACCGCTTAACGGAAACTGGAAGCCGCTCTTGGCCTGATTGAGAAAATTACTATGACGTCAGGTGCTGCAGCTGTCTGAAAGTCCCAGAATTAGACCAATGACTGATGAGTCTCACTAAACACTTTACTTTCCTCGAAAACTGTCAGCTTAGATCATTTTTGTGTTTGTGTGAATACACATTTGACTCGTATGTCTAAACTAAAGGACTCTTATGTCTAATCTAATCTAAATTATGCTTTTTGCAAAGAAAGAACTGCTACAAAAACTAGCATTGCTAACAGTGTTAATCTCATTACACCTCAAAATATTAACAATGCACTAACAATGTTTTTTTTGTTTGTTTGTTTGTTTTTGGTTTTTTAAAGAAGAAGAAAAAGAAGATGACATGACTAAAATAAGAATATGATTAAATCATTTAATCATATAGTCAATAATGTTAGGGATTGATCCACTTGAACTGCATGAGCTGCAGCTGAACAGTGAATAAACCCACCCAAAACACATCCATGTGAGATTAAACAGATGCACAAAATGACACAAATGATCAAGCTATAATTTAAACTAAGTTAAGTGTTGGTCAGAAGTTGCATTGTGAATCCACTCTTTCCTTAACAACACACTAAAACACAATAAATAACTAAAGCAAGAGACTACATTGTGTATTCTTATAATGTAATATCAGTTCAAGTTTTCAAGGACATACACCGATCAGGCATAACATTATGACCACCTTACTAATATTGTGCTGGTCCCCCTTTTGCTGCCACAACACCCCTGGCCCGAAGGTGGGCTGTGGTATCTGGCACCAAGATGTTAGCAGCAGATCCTTTAAGTCCTGTAAGTTGCGAGGTGGGGCCTCCATGGATCGGACTTGTTTGTTCAGCACATCCCACAGATGCTCGATTGGATTGAGATCTGGGAAATTTGGAGGCCAAGACAACACCTCAAACTCGTTGTTGTGCTCCTCAAACCATTCCTGAACCATTTTTGCTTTGTGGCAGGGCGCATTATCCTGCTGAAAGAGGCCACGGTCACCAGGGAATACTGTTTCCATGAAAGGGTGTACATGGTCTGCAACAATGCTTAGGTAGGTGGTACGTGTCAAAGTAACATCCACATGGATGGCAGGACCCAAGGTTTCCCAGCAGAACATTGACCAAAGCATCACACTGCCTCCGCCAGCTTGCCTTCTTACCATAGTGCATCCTGGTGCCATGTGTTCCCCAGGTAAGCGACGCACACGTAGAAACGGAAAACGTGATTCATCAGATCAGGCCACCTTCTTCCATTGTCCCGTGGTCCAGTTCTGATGCTCACATGCCCACTGTTAGTGCTTTCGGCGGTAGACAGGGTCAGCATGGGCAGTGGCACCTGCAGGATTTTATCTCAGGGTACGCACAGAACTAGCACCTTTTTTTTTTTTTTTTTTTTGCTGTCCGCAAAAAGTGATTAAATCAATTATTCCATTGGTGGGAACAATATATAGCTGTACAAATCGTCTTATCGACTGTCTCTTTCATGCTCACGCACTTAGAAAATCTGATGCACGTAACTGCACTCTGATGTGCTCGAGTAGATAGATGCTTAGTGATTTTTTTTTTTTTTCTTTTTTTTTAACGTGATCTCTAAACGGCTTTTTTTCCGAAATGTGCGTATTGTTTTTAGAGAAACGTGATTAACGAAAAATGAAACCTTTCTTTCCAGTCACGTGAATGCTTCACAACCCAGACCACTACTCTACGGGTATATGGAAGTTCAAGTCCATCTACTAACATTTTAAAAAATATAAGCCTGTAGACTATATTACATTATCATATGTTCTGTCATATAAATAGTATAAAAACAATGAAATAACAGCACAATTTACTTTCCTCAAACATCTCAGTAGGTATTATTAGTATTATTGTTTTACATTTAATTTATTGCCACATTATAATACGTGAATTATATTATCAGAAAAGTAAACACATTTAGCGTTGTCAGGCTTTTGTTTGTGCTTAATGGATAAAACAACAGAGCTGACGACTCAGGTTTATGGCTGCTGTAAATTTTACCTGCCACAAGATGCCACTGTTTTCGACACTCTTGATGCTTTGGAACTTTTCCCAAAACATTTAGAGAAAAGATTTAAAGGGGACATCGGATGCAAAATTCACTATTACATGGTGTTTGGACATAAATGTGTATTGGCAGTGTGTCTACACAACCACCCTATAATGATAAAAATCCACCCAGTGCTTTTTTTTATCCCCACAAATCATAAGCACTTTTTCAGATCAAGCCAAGTACAGGTCTCTGCAGGACATTAATGATTGATGGGCGAAGCATTTTTGAGAGCGTTACCTGATTTGCCAGAGTGTGGGTAGGGTTTAGGGGTGGGGTCGGGTGAAGGGGATCATGCATGATATATAAACACCCACCAATTTGAAAACACCCACAAATACAGAAACGCCTACTTTTGTTCCGCAAAGACCTCATACTCAATGCAATACCTGCCAAATAGTGTTTACAGCCCGCCCACGGAAGATAGGGGTGGGGTGAATGTTAGCTCATTATCATTTAAAGGGACGTGCACCGAAATGGCTCACTGTGAACAGAGCTGTTTTTGACCAGGTAAAAAGGGTGTTTTTTTTACATAACCATTAAGAAATTTAAATCAAAGTATGTTATAGATTTTTCATGAAGACCCTAAAGAACCCTTGTGGAAAATTGGCATCCGATGTCCCCTTTAAGAGGCTTTATTTCTCCATCTTTACTCAATAGTTTTAGGCCTTTTTTGCAAATGTTTCTATCGAATTTAGCTGTTTTAGAGAGCGTTTACTAATTTTGAGCCTGTTTTTAAACATTAACTATCTGTAATGTCATTTTCATGTGTAAAAAAAGTGACAAAACTAAAATAGCCAATCAGATTTCTTTTCACCCAAATCACCCACTCAGGCTCGCACATACACACATTTGACTTTACAACACATGAACGCACACCTTTATTTATTCTCATTTTCTCTTGCTTTTTAATATGTCTTGAGTGTACGCAGATAGATTTTAATCATTTAAAAATTAAAATGCCATTATTTAGCGCCCTCTCATGGTACACATAGTGCGTACGGCTGCAGGCGCTACTGAGCATGGGCACTCTGACTGGTCTGCAGCTATGTAGCCCCATACACAACAAACTGCGATGCACTGTGTATTCTGACACCTTTCTATCAGAACCAGCATTAACTTCTTGAGCAATTTGAGCTACAGGAGCTCGTCTGTTGGATCAGACCACACAGGCCAGCCGTCGTGCATCAATGAGCCTTGGCCGCCCATGACCCTGTCATCGGTTCACCAGCGTTCCTTCCTTGAACTACTTTTGATAGATACTGACCACTGCAGACCGGGAACACCCCTCAAGAGCTGCAGTTTTGGAGATGCTCTGACCCAGTTGTCTAGCCATCACAATTTGGCCCTTGTCAAACTCGCTCAAATCCTTATGCTTGCCCGTTTTTCCTGCTTCGAACACATCAACTGACGAAATAACAGGTGCCGTGATGAAGAGATAATCAGTGTTATTCACTTCACCTGTCATGGTCATAATGTTTTTCCTGATCTGTTTATGTTTAAATTTTGAAGAGTGTATGACTTTCTTAACTCAGTGAGAAAAACACAAAAGATGGACCCCATTTACTTTCATTTTATGGAAAATACTGTATGTTGTATGGACAAGATATATATCTTTTGAGGGAAAGTCCTACCGGCATGGCATGAGTGTGAGTAAATGATGACAGAATTTTCATCTTTGGTTGAACATGGAGCCAGACTGGTGCATCAATCTGGTAAATGTGTACTATATGTAGAGGAAAACAGAAACATTAAGTAGTTCTTAACAAATTTCAAACATCTGTCAATTTAGTTCCTCTCCATTCAATTACCAAGCTTTGAGTGATAGACCCCCATGATCAGATCAACAGCGCTTCTACCATGAAACGAAATTCTTAGTGAGTCACAGAAGTATGGGGCCTCGACTTAATACATGGAGATCTCCTTCATATTACTTCAAACATGTGTGTTGATTTTTCAGTCCTCTCTGCATGTGGTTGCTGTGAGATCGGGCTGGTTTTGCCCATGTAATGCTCTGAGAAAGCATGGAGCAGGACTAACACTGCATCCCTATCAAAACCACATGTGCTTGCCGTGTCTCCATATGGCTGGTGTTAGAGAGCAGAAGGTATGACCCAGGTAGTTTACATACAGGATTTACTTTTTCCCTGCAGAGAATGATCTCCTGGAGTCCAGGGGACATAAATCAGTTATTACACATTGCTCTTTGAAAAACATTATAGTCTTTCAGTTATAGATGCTATAGATATCCATCATTTCAGATATCTTTACAGCTCCTAATCACATTTCTTCAAAAGGTCATTGCTCTCCAAACAATTAAGACAGACACATATTAAAAGCACATACTGAAATTCAAATACTGACATGCTCTCTGTTGATTCCATCAGTGGTTTGGAACCCACACAAAACATGATAAAATGTACGTATGTATGTATGTTTTTTCAAAAGAAATGAATACTTTTATTCAGCAAGGATTGAATTGATCAAAAGTGACAGTAAAGACATGTATAATGTTAAAAAAATTACTTTTTCATATTTTTTTGCTAAAAAGCTAATACTCTCAAAAGAATAAAATAATAGCAATTAATCTCATGATTTCTGACCAGTCTTCAAAAAGCTGTCTGACAGACCGATAGATAGGTTTGGATTACATAACATATTCAGGAACAGACCCTCGAACTATACTGTTGAAAAAGCATGTTTATCATAAAGTTTTACTATAAGGAATATAATTTAACTTAGTGCAGAAGGATCCAGTCTTCTTTTGTGTTTCTCAATATAACAAAGCCTGGCAGGTATTAGATATTGTGTTTCTGTAACCAAGCACATTCATTGTGTGGTAATCGTGTTGTCACTATGACCAGTAATCCAACACGAACCATGATTCAGGTCAACATGTTGGGCTCTGTCTCCAGGGGCTTGGCATTACCTCTGGGCCTCTCAGTTGGTGCCTAGAACACTTTCGCATTTTCTTCCCACCAACTCTGCCACTTATTTTTGGTACCCTGTGAAATTTAAGAGTCAGGTAACCAAAATGGCATTCAAAGGAGTGCTCATAAATCATTCATTCTGCTCCAGACAACTACTGGGTGTAATGATGGCAGAAGTCTGACCACTTCTGTTTCATATAGCTTTGTGATTGTGATGGAAGCAGATCAAGAATTATGTGCCTTATTAACAAATCTGTCTTTTTAAATGCATCATATAAATCATTTTATTTATGAAAATAACATGAGCCTTGTTCTCAGGACTGGGATTAATTACAATCATTTAGAGTCAATTGCCTTAAATGTGTATGTATTGTCTTTGAAGAGATGTAGCTATTAACCTAATTAATCAAAGTCCCTGGATAACAAAAGGCAACACATTTTTCACGTTTCAGACAACATTTGTCCTTTCCTTGTCCTTTTTTCTACAATTCCAAAGGAACTATTACTGTGATCTTATACCTGAGATGTAAACCACCTGTTCCCTGGCAGTCGTTGAGGCTGATTTCACTGACATTCTGAACTCAGTCTCTGTGGATATTTCTATCCTCTATGGAGGCTGAATTTATTCAGAGGTTGGTAGTGGTGTATAGTCATGGTTCCATTTTCAAACTATATGGAAAAGACTGCCTAAAGACTCCACAACAAGACCCCATTTTATATTTTATATTTTATATATATATATATATATACAGTACTGTGCAAAAGTCTTAGGCACGTCAGTATTTTCACCCCCCAAAACAGGTTTTAAGCCAGTTATTTATATCTTTTGCTGTAGTGTGTCAATAGGAAATATCCATTCACATTTCCAAACATTTATTTTGCCATTAATTGTAATAATCCAGTGAGATTTTTGAATACACAATAAGACTGATAACAGCCGGTACTCCACACAGTGATCTGATCTCACCATCATCAAATCGGTCTGTGATTACATGAAGAAACAGATGAAACTGAGACAAACAAAATCCAGAAGAACTGTGGCCGTGTCTCCAAGAGATTTTAAGAAACCTGCCTCCAAAGCTACCTGAAAAATGATGCCCAAGTGTACCTGGACAAGTGCTGTTTTAAATGCAAAGGGTGGTCACACAAAATATTGTTTTGATTTAGTTCATATAAGTTAATTGATAAATAAAATCTATTTATAACAGTATTTTTTTTAAACATCCTCACTTTACAGCATTTTTACACAAGTGCCTAAAACTCTTCACAGTACTGTATCTTTGCAGGCAGGTTTCTTCAAGCATCTTAGAGACACAGCCACAGTTCTCCTGGATTTAGTTTGTCTCAGTTTCATCTGTTTCTTCATGTAATCACAGACGGATTGGGATCGATGATGGTGAGAACAGATCACTGTGTGGAGCACCAGCTGTTGTGTTCTTTTTTTTTTCCATTTGCGGATTCTAATCCATAACATCTTAAAGTGACAAAAATGAAAATCTCACCCTCATATTGTTCCAAACTTTCTTGTGTGGAGGTATTCTGAAGAATTTGCTGGTTGCTCTTTTCCATTCAATTACAATGAATTGGACTCAACCAATTAAGGTACAAATAATAGCACCATTAAAGGGGCCATGACATGAGAAATCAAATTTGCCTTGATCTTTTGACACAGTCTGAAAAATTAGTCTTAAAGGGATAGTTCACCCAAAAATGAAAATATGATGTTTATCTGCTTACCCCAACGCGTCCAAGATGTAGCTGACTTTGTTTCTTCAGTAGTACACTGCCTTGCACTCATTGAAGTATAAGCGCGAGACATCACTGCCGTTGTCAGAGCGCGATCAGACCTCACTAACCAAGTGCTGAACACAGTTGGACATGGTGGTGTTTTAGAGGTAAAAAATTGATATAAATACTGTTCGGTTTCTCGCACAAACCGATCGTTTTTTGTCAATAACATTGATGTAGAAGCACCTAACCCTGGTTGCAAGCCAAAACTTGACATAAATGGTAAACTTTTCCCTCAAATCTGATTGGTTGATTGGAATGTTGTTCCAGGATCAACAAAGATGTCTTTGCCAAGATCTTACTTGGCAAAATCACGGTGACCGAAATGCAACCCCGGCATTTTCAAACTAAAACAGGGTCTGCAGTGTTTTTGAAAGTCTCCGTTTTTAGAAAGTCTCCATTTTCGAGGTTCGAAAACGCCGGCGTAGTGTAAACGACAGGCATAACGTAGCAAAACTTATGCATTTTAAAACGAAAACGCACTAGTGTAAACAGGGCCTTAAAGGAGCCTCCCCTTAAAAATGTATCTTTTCAGAGGGTCAGAATGAATGTTTTTTGTTGTTGATGGGTTTTTTTTGGGGGGGAGGGGGGTACAAAAAAAAGAAACTTACAACTTACATAGACCATACAACTTATGATCTATATTTCAAGTCTTCTGAAGCCACACATTGGTTTTGTGTGAAGAAACTGATCTGTCAAAAATTTCAGTGAATAATGACTTTGATTTCATCTGTTCCTCACATTTGTCTATCAAATGCATTCAGAAGACCTAGGATTAGGATTAGACATAAAATGTATTCATGGGATATTTAGTCATTAATATCAAAAAGCTGTGTTGTCATTGGGTTTTTTCCTCTTACTTAATTCACTCAGACATGTACTCATTCTAATGCACCCTTCATTCATTTATCACGCTGGTCTTATCTGCTGCGAAATTACCAAAGGATGCTTCACGAGCCATTTTAAGATTTGGATAATCCTTACAAAAACATCCTCCGGTGAGGTGTCTTGTCAGGGTTATCTGTTACTGTAAACTTCATGAGGAAGTCTCAGGGTCGACTCAGGGTAGACATATCTCTCATATTACAGTGACCATTCAGAAAGTCCATTCACTGTCTGGAAACCTCTAAATTACAGATGAATCACTTAGTAAGGGTCAAGAACCCTACTTCTCAGTTCACTGCAGCTCTTTTAAGTTTAAAGATGTTCTTGAATCATAACTGCAACTGAAAATGAAATAATACTAGAAAATAAACAAATAAATGATTCCAAACGTAAACTATTTAATGAAAAACTAGATAAGTGTTGCATGGATGACAACGATTCAGCCTGGTTAGAATCAAAGAGATTTTCATGGGAGAATTATTGTTTCTAGAATTCCATAACGGAGTTAAATCCTTTCTTTGGAATCAATTCCAGCTGAGCCAGTGAAACCTCCAAACACGCCAAGGTCTTTGTGCTACAATAGAGAACAAAACAAATGACTGTCAAACTATTTTGAAAATCATACAGTATATAGTTATAAATAGCCCCATTCAAACATCAGGGATGCTTCTCCATAAATACAGAAATACAATAGCAGCAATTTCACATGCCTTTCAGAACTTCATGATTTACCTTGAATTCAGTTTGACTGTGGGAATCTAATGCAGGATGTTCTGCTGACATGTTTTAATGGCCTCTTGAGGTATCTTTGAGTTCCTCCTCCTCTAAATGATGTCTTGAATTGCTTCCATGAGTCTGGGACGGAGAGTGCCAACAATGCTTGCCAGTAACACAGACGCCCTCGTGCCAGAGTGATTCCAAGAAAAGAGCCGAAACCTTCCCTCATTCTCTGGGAACTTACTACTCTCTACTGGACCACTAGTGCATCACATCTATCACAGCACTTTAAAGTTCTTAACTGCTGCTGCAATGTGTGTCAATACTGTTTTTGTCACACAATAAAACACTTTTTTCTATGTAATTTTATAAAGAATTAATATATTCCAATGTCAGTTTTATAATAAAGCATCTGCTAAGCAGAAACTGTAAAAATGTAAATGAATTAGAAATTCAATTCAAGTTTTATTGTATACAAAAAGCTAATTGTATATCAGTTTGAATTTATCACATTTCATAAAACAAAGTGTAAGAGAACTAGATTATCATTAAGTTTTCAAAATTACAGGCTAAAATAAAAATAAAAAGTCTAACAATTATTTTATCATTATGTTTTCCCAATGTTTCACATTATTCATACTATCCAAAAGTACCTGACACCTGAGTGACGCTTACAAATATCTGAATTATTACAAATATCTGAAATATGTCTTTATTATTTTAGAACCAAATTCACTGTTCTGAACCATTTTATTACTGTTGTCAAGATTATTTTAGAGGAAAACTTGCGTTTCCTCTATTTAAAAATAATGCCATTTGGTTTGATATAGTGTTTTATATAAAATATAAAGCAAAATCTTTCATGCATTTTTAAATGTGGTTTAACTATCCCAAAACCTTTTGGGTCTACTACTGCTTATTACCCAATGAAAAAGTGAATCCTTGTTTGTCCTAAATAGGACCTTCACATCGCAAGATCACAGAGCCTCCCTCATAAAATGGGCTCTAATTCAACAGCAGATTGCAAATATAGCAACTTCCTCCCATCTGACATTTTGCTCAGTAAAGCCACTGTGCTTGTGATCTTCTGGTATTCCCCCAACTTCTGACCCCTTGACATCTATCCAATAAATTAAATCATAATTTATGCATGACTTTATACAACATTAACCAGCTACCTTTTTTCTGAAAAACAATCATCATGCATGTGCCCATTACCGTTAAAAACTGCTGTGGTCTACTAGATTTACTTCATGAGAAGTTACAGTTCAAGAAAGCAGGCATTGAAATTCTTTTGCCTGAAAGCGTCATTCCAAATTTGCCCACTAGAGGGGCAAATGTTCACAAAATAACACTGTCCTAAATTTAATTTTAACTTGATCTCAATTAGAAGAATCTAAAGAATCTTATTTTTTAACCTCAGCTTTGCCTTAAAATAGTTTTTATTAAACACATTAATATTATTATTATATATAAATTCTAAAATATCATTTGCATTTTATTATTTTTATATTAATAATAATAACAATAATAATAATAATTGTGATACAAAAATATATTTTTAGAATTTAATTTGTATTGTACCATGGTCGGTCTGAATACTCGATTCTGATTGGCTGGAAGTTGTGCTTGGGAGACTTGGAGATTGTCCGCGCACACAGAAACATTAAAAAAAAAATATCAATACTGCCCCAGTGACTTTTATTAATAAAAAAGCTTCATAGCTGAATTGCTACACTATATTTATCAGCATCAAGGGGTAACACCACTGTTTTTGAAGTAATCAAACTCACAGCTTCATTGCTAATAGAGAGAGATCTCACACTCACATTGAATCTCAAACAAAGTAAAGAGAGTATGTAATGTAAGGAATAATTGACGGCGGGCCGTTGAATTCTTAGAAAATAATGCACACCCGAAGTGGTAAAGCGGCCACGATGCGAAGCGGAGTGTGCATTATTTTCTAAGAATTCAACAGCCCGGAGTCAATTATTCCGCTTATACTAGTTACCACACCTCAAGACACTGTTCCGATGGTGTATTTCAAGACATTTGTCAGGTTTTTGTCCTTAAAACACTCTTGTGTGTGGGACTAATTTCTTACACTTCTCATCCCAAGCCTCCGTTGCTAATTCCAAAACGTCATTTCAGAACTAGTAGCGAAGGCTTGAGCCTTAATAGCAGAATAATACCGTTTATCAACGCAGTTGAGAGAGAGCGAGAGAGAGAGAGAGAGAGAGAGAGAGAGAGAGAGAGAGAGAGAGAGAGAGAGAGAGATTAAGCAGCATATGTGAATTAGTCTACCTGAGTCTGTGCGTCTCTAATGGCAGCAGTGTCTCTACTAACAGTGAAACTATAAGTTTGTCTACTTCGAGAACCGCAGTTATTTCCCCGCTGGTGAGTCATGCATCTTTTAAGTTGCTAAACTATTTTACTGATTGTCAGAGCAGCGCTGACAAAACTTTTCTGTGTGAGTGTGTGTCCGTACTAAACAGTACGTGTGTACGTTTGAAAGAGAGAGAGAGCGTGAGAGAGTATGCGCTTTCAGGACACAATAAAATGTATTTTGTGGCAAAAACCATGACAATAATTTGTCGTTTTCATCCTAAAGTTTACAATATTTATTTGCTTGGTCTGTGTCCTTGTGGGTTTTGTTTCTTTTGCTGTTATAGGCTGTAAGGACCTATTGAAATAACTGAAAACTTTTGGCGAAATGATATGGAATTGTAATGCGGTCAAGACCTGCTAGAACTACTTTAACAGTGCGTTTCCCTGAAAATAATTGCACACATTAGAACATTGATCAACCAATCAGATTCAAGCATTCAACAGCCCTGTAGTATAAATTTAAAATATTTGTTTATTGGCATTTTTTTTTACTAAGAACTATATGAGTGAAGAAAAAGGGGGCAAAAACAAAAGTGTTGCATTTATAATTTTGTTCAGTGTGTGTGTATGTATGTATATATTTATATATAGCCTATATATATATGGTATCAATGATATATATAATATCATTGATACCAGGGCTGTCCTTAGGGCAATACAACAGCACCGGGCCCTGTGGCGAATGGATCGAGGAAAGAGAACACAATGCGGCGCTGGCAGAAAGAAAAGGATGCTGTGTTAAATATTTTTAACGCGTTAAAACAATTTAAATGCACTCCGTGGAGGCAATCGCTCTCCGCTTCACGTCAGGTGGTTATTTGCTTCCACTTCATGCATCAAAAATCGTTTACTTAAATAATAATAATAATAGTTCCTTAATATTTGTGCTATAAACCATACATTTTATAATTTAACACAAATATCATCATTATTATGATGGAAATTAAAATATAGATCACAAATATTAAGTAAATGTTATTATTAAATACAAAAAAAATCTAATCTGAAGGCAAGTCTGAGATAATAATAATAATAATAAGGTAATAATAACAGTAGTTGTTCATTTTTTCTCTGCATGTTGATTTTGCACCTGGGCTTTCACTGTAGGTTATGTTCAAAGAATACTACCACTTTTACAACTGAACTTGTCTTAGCAACTTTATTAAGATTCACACTCAAATCGGTCCAATTCATTGGCCAAACATCACACATTTGTATTTTCCATATAAATTGGGAATGTATCAAGTAAAGATTATGAAAGTGCAAATACCATTTCAAGGATTAGATGTTTAACAATATAAAATCTGTAATGGGTTACAAAATGTGCTTTACTTGCCCCACAAATAATAGCCACCCCCCTCCCCCAAACAATAGCCTTGACACTTGAAAGGTCTTTTGTCAAGAAAACGTGATCTATTTTTATTATAATTACTTAATGCACAGCATACTGTCACATACAGAACAACTTTTGTCATTCACTTTTTTGTCATGTTTGGGCAGAGGTTCAAAATCTACCATATGCTTCATTTGAACAGACATCAGCTCCACCTCCACCTTTGGCGACATACATTAGTCCGAAAAAATACTGCAATTTAGTGAGTTTAACTGATTCTGATCACACATACATACTGTACATACAGAAAAAAATTATGTTTGCACTCCTCCAAACGAATGGAATGATTCCAAAAAACACTTTGCGAACAGGTTTGCCTTCATTTTCACTTTGTGTAAAGTTTTATGCAATGCAATACTGCATTAGGACATAAGGTCAGATTCAACATACTTATGACATCAAGCCCACAATAAAGCATCAGGCGCCTGCTCGATCAAACCCACAGCTAAAACCGCCAATATAACGGCAAACCTATGAGCTAAAATGGGTTATTCCAAGGCTGAAATGTGAGCTAATTTTGTGCAATTTTTCTGACTGAAGAGCTTAAAACTCAGTGCTGTTGTGATTTAGCTGAAATGATAGTTTCGTCTGTTGATAAGTTGGCCAGGTGTTCGCAAGAAAAGGAAAGCAAATAAAAAAAAACATTCTGTTAATTTGTTTGAATGGCTTTTAACAATTATCTCAGCATTCGCATTTTAAATAATAATCAGATATTGAAAAGTGGCACTGTGTTATTACAGTTTGATATATACACAAAATATATATATATATATATATATATATATATATATATATATATATATATATATATATATATATATATATATATATATATATATATATATATATATATATGCGCTCATTTGTTTTTGCTTTTTTTTTTCGTTATCAACTTTATCTTCATTTTTAAGGACATTCAATTTCAAATAAATAGAAAATCATTTCCATAATTTATTGTAGAGAAATACCACAGTTAAATTAATCGTAAAAAAAAAAAAATTGTAATTGTGGGTAAGCTCCACCGTGTGTAGAAATGTACTGGCGCTCATTTGTTTTTGCTTTTTTTTCGTTGTTATCAACTTTATCTTTATTCATTTTTAAGGACATTCAATTTTAAATAAATAGAAAATCATTTCCATAATTTATTGTAGAGAAATACCACAGTTAAATTAATCGTAAAAAAAAAAAAAAAAAAATCGTAATTGTGGGTAACCACCACCGTGTGTAGAAATGTACTGTAAATCTGCAGCTAAAACAGCTTCTGGCCACCACATTGAGATGCGTCTGCCTCTACCGAAAGATCCATAGACGAGACCTTAGATATTCTGAGGAGAAAACATGGTTTTGAAAAGTGGTGCATCTTGAAAAAATAAACATATTCATAATTTTCTATCAGAGATGCACTTGGACCACATCTATGGATTTTTATCCGACATTTTAAATCTGAGAATTTGATTTTTACACATTGTTTCCATGTGGATATCGCATCTTAACACACGTTTAGTATGTCATTAAATACAGATGGATATAATCCACAAATGTGTTTATTCATTCTTTCGCTTTTTTGTTTTTAAATAATTGCTTTAAAAACACCCTGGGGGAAGGGGCCAGAGGCATGCGAAAGGAACCGAACATATATAAAAATGTCTTTTAGAAAACATTGAGCTCAGTTTGCTTAATCGCCACCTGAAAGTACAAGTAGAATGTGTATTGGAACTTCCCACACTCTGGGCTCTGAGCGCAAGAGAGCGGCTATAAATAAAGAGAAGTTTCACAGAAAAGGCACTGTGATAAGTTGCAAAGAGAAAACGATTTCTAGAGCCGGTGCGGCAGTCCTGAACCGAGTACTTTCCGTTCTAATTAACCAATGACGGATTACAGCGATTACGTTTGATCGAAAAAGAAGTTGTTGACTGCAACTAGAATTACTGTTCTTTTAGTTTCTGTGATAATCAGCCTCACAACTCTTGTGAGTGTGATGCTGATGTGTACTTCTCTGATACTACAGGTCTAGTTTAAAGGAAGGATAGTGTACTCAACAGGGCGACTAGGCCCTCAGCAGCAGGCACGATCAGCACACCGTCCACACGGCGTGTACAAGCCAGTGTTTTTGGCACCTACAGTATCTTTTACATCCTTTTTAATCAGAAGAACAGGAACTCGCACCGAATACCATCCTGTTCTATACAGTAGATTTTTCTGGCTACCTCACTTCCCGCCTCGTCTTCATATCTCTTTCTGGTTCAGTTGCTGACTCTTTTCAAAGTGTTTAACACTCCAGGATCGGAAAGAGTTTTTAGTGAGCAAAGAACACATGCCTCGTAAGCACAAAGGCCTAAAACACACGAGTACTGAATGAGTACTCAAAAGCGACCTCTTTACATATCTCGGTTTCAATTTCTACATATCTGACAATACAAAGCTTCTCGTCAGGATTAATCTTGTTCCTCGGGTTTGGAAT
The DNA here is from genome assembly GCF_018812025.1 of Megalobrama amblycephala. Lineage (NCBI taxonomy): Eukaryota > Metazoa > Chordata > Actinopteri > Cypriniformes > Xenocyprididae > Megalobrama > Megalobrama amblycephala. Next base: position 16,915,713 of record NC_063056.1, on the reverse strand, counting down.
CCGGCAGCTACTTCATCAGATAAGTGGCTTAACTAGTGGGTGAAGTCAATCTTTCATACGAGGTGTACTTGACCCTCCCATTCAGAGGAGCTACTGCTAGGCTGGTCGGGGTCGGAGTCACATTTTGGAGTATCGGAGTGACACGGGTTTGAACCGCTCGGAGTTTCGCCCAACTCAATGGATGAAGGAGGTACCGGACACATATCAAGACCTACTAGGTCCAGCTGTGTCGGCCTGACAGGCTCACGCTCTCCCGCGACGATACCGGAGTCAAACTCGTGCTCCGCCTCTCTATCGCCCCCTGTTGTCCACTGTGGAATGGCGCATTCAGTCTGCTCTGACATCATCCTCGCCGACTGAGCGGCGAATTCCTGGTGAGTTGCACCGGCTGAAGGAACCAAACTGATATTCTGCGGATTCATGTCGTGAAACCAAGCCATGATGTTGCCTAGAAGGTTGGCGTTGTCTGAACCGAAATCAGAGGTGTCCATACGTCCCGAAGGAGCTTGGAAGGGATCCTCTGCAGACTCACGGGAAGGATTGTTGAGATTGTCGAAACGTAGAGGGACATTCTGGCCACTGATATTACCCAGCTTCTTTAGGCTGTCACCCACCTCTAGCAGCTCAGAGCTGCTCAGGGCAGCACGGGGCACATCTATCCCGCACAGCACCGGGTCCAGCCGTGTGGGCAGGGATGTTCCGATGGCCCCCAGAGATGCTTCATTAGCAAGGATTTCTTGAGCATCAACGCCAGCAATGCCTGCAGTCATCCCAGACTCCTGCAGGGACAGCTGGATGGCCAAGAGGATATTCGGATCATCCTCATCCAGGGAACTGTGAGGCTGTAGGGTAAAACATCAGAAGTTACTGTCAGCTGAGGATTCTCAGATAAACACCTGTGACATTCTATCACAGAACCTCCATTAAAATGATCTCAACTCACCATGGGTAGACCCTGTCTCTGACCACCACCAATTTCTTGTGTGTCTGTAATACAAGACAAACAGAAAATCATTTGTTTAGTTAGTTGGCTAGTGCAGTTCTACTTTTTCTTCATTTTGCATACCAAGGAATAACTCTAAGGACACCCACTCACTGTGAAATCATTGATATCAAGGGGGGTGGTGAGAAAAATGCTGGGATGGTGTGATTTGCAGTGATTACAACAGAGATACAACATATTTCCTTTGATAATGGCCATAAATTATAAATCGGCAGTGTGACCTTGAGTATAAGGATTATAATCTACAGTGGGATTTTGTGCAGTCGAGCTCCAGTCTGTCTATTCAGAAATATATTACAAATAATTGACGTTAGGAACAAAGTCAATACTGAAATTTTAAAAATGTGACGACAAAGAAGCGGCAAAGGTTTCTATTTACAATTTGTTTTTGAAGGATCATTGTAGCCAATCACAGCCAAGCTGTTGAGGGCATGAACTCAATGGCCAATCAGAGGTGTTTAAAGCTGCAGTCCACGATTTTTGGCCCTCTAGCGGTTAAAAAACAGAACTGCACGCGTCTTGCGGAAGAACATTGTAGCCGGAGCTACTTCTCTCCGTGTATGTCTATGGCGAGTCACGCAGTTACTGTGATACTCTGCGGCGGGTCCTACCAGTCCGGTCTGAAATAGTCCGAATGTAAACACTTATTATAAGAGTACCATAATGATTCAGGGTAAGACAAAAACACGGTTTGGAAAATGGATTCATGTTGTACATTCTCATTATATAATTTTTGTAAATTTTGAACACAGAAAAAGTTACGGACAGCAGCTTTAAGTTAGCCAGAATACGCTTAACACTGCTTTAGAGTTCAGAATCACCACACACTTAAAGGTTCTACATGCTTGTGAATCCTTTCATTATTACCAACAAAGTGTAAACAATGTAAATAAGAGATTCATTATGCCGTGTAGACATGTTTTTTGATTACAGCGGGAGTTTTCGGAAGAGTGTAGATCTCAGTGAGCAGGCTCTGAACGTTATTGACAACTTCAGTGATTATAAAGGAAGTGCTCTTTGCTCGCTTACTGTTTATAACCTATATACAATTGGAATAAAAGTTTTGTTTTTCATGCTGCTCAGTACACTGCAAAGTCTCTGGATATACAATGGTATTTAAATGCATAACCGAATCCAAAACTGCAATGACTGACAGTGACATAACTATAGCAACAGACAGGACAAAACAATCTGATACTATGTGAAAATAGATTCTTATCTAATTTTTCACTTGATCTTTTTATAAACATTGTTTACTTATAAACATTTGAAGGCTACATGTTGTTTAAAGGTGCCCTAGATTATGTTTTTAAAAGATGTAATATAAGTCTAAGGTGTCCCCTGAATGTGTCTGTGAAGTTTCAGCTCAAAATACCCCATAGATTTTTTTTATTAATTTTTTTAACTGCCTATTTTGGGGCATCATTATAAATGCGCCGATTTTATGCTGCAGCCCCTTTAAATCCCGTGCTCTCCGCCCACAGAGCTCGCGCTTGCCTTAAACAGTGCCTTAACAAAGTTTACACAGCTAATATAACCCTCAAAATGGATCTTTACAAAGTGTTCGTCATGCATGCGGCATGCATGCGTTGGATTATGTGAGTATTGTATACTGTTATATTGTTTACTTCTGATTTTGAATGAGTTTGATAGTGCTCCGTGGCTAACGGGTAATTGTTGTGTTTATGCATTATACAGACTTAAAGTATTTAAAAATGAAAATGGCGACGGCTCTTGTCTCTGAATACAGTAATAACCGATGGTAACTTTAACCACATTTAACAGTACATTAGCAACATGCTAATGAAACATTTAGAAAGACAGTTTACAATTAACACTAAAAATATCATGTTATCATGGATCATGTCAGTTATTATTGCTCCATCTGCCATTTTTCGCTATTGTTCTTGCATGCTTACCTAGTCTGATGATTTGGTTGTGCACATCCAGACGTTAATACTGGCTGCCCTTGTCTAATGCCTTTTATAATGTTGGAAACGTGGGCTGGCATATGCAAATATTGGGGGTAACACTGTTACGTAACATTCGGTGTTATGTTGAGATTCGCCTGTTCTTCGGAGGTCTTTTAAACAAATGAGATTTATATAAGAAGGAGGAAACAATGGAGTTTGAGGCTCACTGTATGTCATTTCCATGTACTGAACTCTTGTTATTTAACTATGCCAAGATAAATTCAATTTTTCATTCGAGGGCACCTTTAAATGTAATATATTTACTTATTATTATTATTATCATCATCAAAAATAAACATTTAAATTAATATTTTATTTTCAAATAGTTAAATAAGATAGTTTCAACCGTTTTTGCTCTGGTACCAAAACTGGTATTGAGAACTGCAAAATTGTACTGGTATTGGTACTGCTTACCGGAATTTTTGGTATCGTGACAACCCTAATTGACAATCAAATATTTGAAATATTAAATACATGCTCTGAAAGACAGCGGTGGTGCATTGCAAGTGCACAGGACCGAGGACTAATTGTAGTCCGATTATAGTGTATACATGATGGATGAAGCTGAGCTACATTATCTAGGTCTGTTAGTCCAAATTTCTAATGAAATCAAACTTTTAAAGTGCATGTAACATACTTTATTTGAACTATCCTTTGCAACAAAAAAATGTGCTTAATTGTATTGAATGTGCACTTGTAGTGTACTTCAAATCTTAAAAGTATATTTTATAATATTATAATTTTAATAATATAAAAGACCACTTAAGTGTACTTGAAGAGAGTACACTTTCATTTCAACACACTTAAGTTCACTTTTAAAAAGAAAGTGTACTTGTTTTTCTAAAGGGATTACAAACCCTATACATGATGTGAATCACATCCAAATGATCATTAATCAACACAGAATGGAGCACAAACTTCGGATACAAACTGCTTAAACAATTTGGATTCAGTCAGATTTACTGTATAGAAACTGTTGTTAGTGTGGCATTTTTTTGCAGAGCTTAGTGTGCAAAGAACTGCAAAAAATCTTGAAACTGAACTTGCAGCTGCTTGAACTATGGAGCACCAAATGCATACATGTGGGACCAAATATGGGCTCTAAAATGAGAATGTGTTCACAAAACGCACCTAAAGTGCTGTGGTTCGGGTCATCAGGGTCGGGTGTGTTGCTGCGGAGGCTGGCCATGTCTCCTCTCCTGCGTTGCCTGTGTCTGCGCCTGTACTGGAATTCGGCATACTCCTACAACACAAAACCACACACAAACCCATTTCAAAGCTGCTTCAAGAGGTATACCAGCATTCCCACTGGACCCTGTGAATAAAAGTCAGACTCTCAGAAGAACACTACACCTCTCTACAGGAATTCTGTTGTGTGGCATCATCAATGTTCAGGGCTTTTGGCACTATCATTTCAGAATAACAGTTAGACATTTTGAAGAAATAAAAAAGCCTTTCATAGGAATGGTTCAACCAAAAAAAATTTAATCCTGTCATTATTACTAACCATGTTGTTTAAAACCTGTGAGGATCATTTTTAATAATGTACAAAAATTACACAAAGCTATCATATGGCTTCAGAATTATATATAATATAATATAATATAATATAATATAATATAATATAATATAATATAATATAATATAATATAATATAATATAATAATGTGTAGCTTTTCATTTCTTAAACAACCATGTATTAAGATATATCATGGCCATATTCATAATCCATTCATAGATTAAGTATTTGCCTATTAAAATCCAAACAGCAACTTTTTGGCCAGATAGTGTATAATATAATCATAAGGACTACTTTTATAATATTTTTATGGTGTTTTGTGTCCTTGAAAGCTCCAGTCTCATTCATTTTAACTGAATGGAAAAGAGTGACCAGCATTACTAAAGGTTTTTCCTCTTGTATTCTATGAAAATAATGAGACAAACAAGTTTGGACTGACATGAGGGAGAGTAAATGATGCCAGAATTTTCATTTTTTGGAGAACTAATCTTTTAAGCTCCCCAAATCATGTACATATCCAAACAGTCTGACACGCCGTATGAAATTTACTACAAAACCAACAAGACATGGCATTTCAGTGTACGTTAGTATAATCTATTTAAGATTTAATCACCAATCATAAATGATCTATACTGCACTTCTTCCAAATTTATTTTCACCATAGTTCGACAAATCTAAATCAAACTGAAGCTGAATGCAATAAGCATGCAACAACGGTAGCAAACTCAAAACAAACAAACAAAAAAAAAAACATTCCTGAGAGGTAACGCTCAAGCATCAATAATAAAAAAGTTGAATAAAGTGCATCACTATCATTCCTCTTTCTACAAGCCATAAATCCAGAGCAAAATGAAACTGCACCAAAGCCTGCATACATGATTTCAAAAGAAGAGCAGCAACCAGGAATACAGACTGAAATGGTGACCTGGTTCACCTTGGAATGTCTGCAAAAACGCATAATTCATGACCTTTCATGGCATAGTCAAAGTAAAAGCAGGAAACTGCCTTTTGAAGTTACAAGACCAAAGGCATCTTTTAGAAGACCATGTCAGGATATATGAATAGAAAAGAAAAAGATCTCGGTTTCCAGATGATGTTAAAACAGCATCGGAATGCTTAATCTGAAGTGCACAGCAATCGTCTGAAAAATATAAACAGCGACAATAGAGTATGAACAGAAAAAAGAAAACATGCGACCAAATAAAAGCTGACAATGACATAAGTGATGGGGTGTTCATGACAGGTGCCATTCCACTGTTCGTTTAGCCGTTCCTGAGATGGGGTCTAATGAGGATTCTTTAATACCTGCGGATGGCTTCCTGTATATTGACAGTGCTCTCTCGGATCAATTCCCCCGAGAAAGGCATGATTCCTCTGGATCTTTAGATCAGAACAAAATAGCGATACACTGTTTAACTGCACATTACTTACACATTCACAACTGCAGCAACAGGACTACATCTTGTTCTATAGGCCGGTAAGCACTCTGGCAAAACTTCAGGCACCCCACACCAAATAAGTTGGCCGCAAATATACATTTAACAAAGACACTCTTTCACAAACTATGGCCAAAGTCTCAAAACAAAACAGTTACCTCGGGAGAGGCGAAACCCAAGTACTCCCAGTCCCATGTTCCACCAGCAAAACTGTAAACGCAAACAAAAAAAGAATTAAGTTCCATTACATTTTTAGGCTGCAGGTGTTGTTGTGTTACAAAAGGAAAAGCAGCTCATAGGAAGTACAATACTAGTGCTGAAATACAATACATAATCAAAATTGACCCTATTTTCTTTCATTTCACAGAATTGTGTTTGCCATGTCTTTTAAAAATCTAGTTTAAAACACACACGGTAAGTTCTTAGAAATGTACACTGTTTTTATGTTGGTTTCATATGGTTTTTAAAAACTTATTTCATTTTCAAATTTGAAAGTTTATAAAGTTTAAATTTAAAGACTCCACAAATGTGGTATGACCAACAAATCTACATCTTTATTATTTAAAAAAAAAAAATGTATCAAATATATTTTTCAAGGTTCCCATTTTGGTTTTGTCCTCTATGTACGGAAGAGGATTAGGGCCAAGCAATAATAAAAAAAATAAAACTATCTCAAAATTAAAGTCGTTAAATTTCGAGAAAAAAGTCGAAATAAAATGTTGAGAATAAAGTCATTAAATTATGAGAATAAAGTCATTAAATTACGAGAAAAAAGTCGTTAAATTATGAGAACAAATTCGTAATTTAACGAATTTGTTCTCGTAATTTAACGACTTTTTTCTCATAATTTAATGACTTTATTCTTAACATTTCATCTCGACTTTTTTCTCGAAATTTAACGCCATTTTTCTCATAATTTAACGAATTTGTTCTCATAATTTCACGACTTTTTCTCGTAATTTAATGACTTTATTCTCAACATTTTATCCCGACTTTTTTCTCGAAATTTAAAGTTTTTTTTTCTCGTAATTTAACGAGTTTATTCTCAACATTTTATCTCGACTTTTTCTCGAAATTTAATGACATTTTTCTCATAATTTAACGAATTTGTTCTCATAATTTAACAACTTTTTTCTCATAATTTAATGACTTTATTCTTAACATTTCATCTCGACTTTTTTCTCGAAATTTAACGCCATTTTTCTCATAATTTAACAAATTTGTTCTCATAATTTAACAACTTTTTCTCGTAATTTAATGACTTTATTCTCAACATTTTATCTCAACTTTTTTCTCGAAATTTAACGGGTTTTTTTCTCGTAATTTAACGAGTTTATTCTCAACATTTTATCTCGACTTTTTTCTTGAAATTTAACGGCATTTTTCTCATAATTTAACGAATTTGCTCTCATAATTTAACGACTTTTTCTCGTAATTTAATGACTTTATTCTCAACATTTTATCCCGACTTTTTTCTCTAAATTTAACGGGTTTTTTTCCTCGTAATTTAACGAGTTTATTCTCAACATTTTATCTCGACTTTTTTCTCGAAATTTAACGACATTTTTCTCATAATTTAACGAATTTGTTCTCATAATTTAACAACTTTTTTCTCATAATTTAATGACTTTATTCTTAACATTTCATCTCGACTTTTTCTCGAAATGTAACGCCATTTTTCTCATAATTTAACGAATTTGTTCTCATAATTTAACAACTTTTTCTCGTAATTTAATGACTTTATTCTCAACATTTTATCCCGACTTTTTTCTCGAAATTTAACGGGTTTTTTTCTCGTAATTTAACGAGTTTATTCTCAACATTTTATCTCGACTTTTTTCTCGAAATTTAACGGCATTTTTCTCATAATTTAACGAATTTGCTCTCATAATTTAACGACTTTTTCTCATAATTTAATGACTTTATTCTCAACATTTTATCTCGACTTTTTTCTCGAAATTTAACTGTTTTTTTTCTCGTAATTTAACGAGTTTATTCTCAACATTTTATCTCGACTTTTTTCTCGAAATTTAAAAAAATTTTTCTCAAAATTTAACAACTTTAATCTCGAGATGGTTTTATTTTTTTATTATTGCTTGGCCCTAATCCTCTTCCATATCTATGCTGGTTGCATCATACGGCATTAATTTGGTGGACAAAAGATTTTTAAATATTTAATTTACAAAACTGCCTCAACTTGAGCTAAAAAATAAATAAAAAAATGCTAAAAAAAAAAAAAAAAAAGTTAAAGTTTATTAAAAAACATGTAAATCATAGAAGAGGTGTATTTAAGTAATTGTATGTTATTTTTAAGTGTTTTTAAAATAAATTAATAATAGACCTGGACAAAAAATTAGCAACATATCATTGACTCATTGACCATGAAGTATTAGCTTTCTTGAAACGACTTGCCTTTTTAATCTGACATCACCTAGGCCATACATATAGATATGTGCGGCACAAACAGGATGTTAACCGATAGCCAAAAAGCTATTTAGTCATTGCAGGCAATGCAGCCTAATCAGCCTTTCTAAAATCTTGCCATTCTTGGTAGCAAATGCAGTTATGTTAACTTTAAACTATTTTAAGAAGCTTGTCACTGGGGAAGAGGATCTTACCTGCGTCGAGGGGCTTCAGGTGAATCGTTGGGGGCCACACCTCTTGCCACAGATGCCAGAAACTCCTGCCTCTTTTGCTGCACCAGGCAGGCGGCGCGGATTATCTTATGACGAGGTGTGCGGAGGTAAGGCCGGTTGACTTTCTGTGCAAGATCTTCAGTCACCATTTCCAAGTCAGTCTAATAAGAAAAATAAGAGTACTGCATTGTCACGAACTCAGAACGCACATGTTAAGCATGTCATAAGATCAGCATCTGTGTTACTAACCTGCATAAGTTCAAATATTTCCTTTTTTGTGCTTTTGGGCTCCAGAAAGAACCCGTAAGGGTAAGAGCACTTGAGAATACGACGAGTTTTAAGTAGTTCGTGCACTGCATCTTCAATGAAAGTAGTGTCTGGAGGGCCTCCTTCTCCTGCAACAACACAGTAATACAATACAGGAGTTAAAATATAATTTACAACACCATGTATTAAACTTGAACTGCAGCTAAATGTAGAGGGAATCGCTGTCAGAATGAAGAAATAAGTTATATTCTCTACACAGTACTTCCAGTCTGTAAATTTTAACAAAGGGAAAGGACACAAAGTTGACCATGCATTAACATGGCTTGGAAATAATTTATTAACATTATACAAGTGTGGTTTTGCATCTTACTTCCACTCAGAACTTTGCTCAGTTGTTCCATCTTGTCTTTGGCCGTCTTAAGCAGGCGTTCTTCAAGCTGTAGGACAGGGTAATATAGATTAATATAAGATACATTGTTTTAAAGACCATTTGCCTCTCAAGTCACATCTAATGTCAGTCCACGGACTGCCAAAATTCTGCTCATTGACCATATGATGCATATTCCACACAAAACCGCAAAGAACTTTCATGATCTGGCAAGCTCTAATCTGATTGGCCGGCTTTATGCAATATCCTTGAGTAAGGATACGTAGGATCTTTAACCGGTCACCAAAAAGTCATGATTAAAAGGTAATGCTTTGATAAAACTAGTGTTGAGAAAAGCAGCAATTCCACCGCAGGAACTTTCCCCAGGAAACTAGGGACTTTGGGGTGGTACTCTGTGTGTTTCAAACACAGGAACAAGGGTCTAAATGAAGTTTCGGGTAAAAATTTTCCCCACAGAAAGTCCCTGCTCACGAGGGGGGGAGGGAGGGGGGTTCCTAGGAAAAAAGCTCCTGGGACAAATTATTCTGGGTAATTTCGGTGGAAAAGTGGCTTAAGTTGCACACCAGTCTATTATTATGGTGTTATCTTTTTTTGATAAACAATGTGTATTCACTTAATATGCCATTCAGATGGTCTCTTCCAGTCAAGGTGGTACTTGGCCAGACTAAGCTGCATTGTGAACCAGACCTAATTACGTTTAGTCGAAGATCGTATGTAAAAAATCAGGCTGATCTTTGTAGACTTTTACCTGGTAGCTGTGCTCGTGGTTCTTAAAGCGTGTGTAATAGTGCATGAAGCGATCTAATTCCTGGAAGTTCTTGTGTTTCTTCTCTGCCTGCAAAAAAAAAAAAATATATATATATATATAAATATATATATATATTTAGGTGTGTGTAAAAGTGCAGGCATACTCATTAGAGAGATCTTTATCTTTCTTCAGTATTAAAAGCTCTACTATAAATATTTTAATGTTTAATAAATGTATAAATGTACACCTTTACATCTGTGTGGTGCTTTAAATGTATAGAACTAATTTATAAAACATGAGCACCACGAGTAAACGATGTGTACCTCAACAGTCATCTCTTTAGACTGCTCCTCCACCTGCTGAATGACCTCATAGCGTGTGCAACGGTAGTATCCTCCAGTAGAGGAACTGTGTTTTTTCCATTCTTCCAGACAGATCCAGCAGAAATCATACTTGCACTGTACAGACACACAAACAGTCACACAAACATTCTTTACTAATAACACCTATGCTAAAACAAACCATTAAGTCTACTTTTATTACGTCACAAGCAAATGCATTTATCAGTCTAGCATGAGGCACACTGGGAGTTGTGGGATTCTGACAGCAGGGATTATGTGTGTTGCTAGGAAACTATCTCTCTCACTTTTTATTTTTGGAGTGCTAGTATTTCCAAGTCTTTCTCTGTTTAGTAACCTTGTTGCAGGATGATCGAGAATGAATTTACAGTAAAGCATTACATCCTAAGGCATACATACGCATTTCTTACTCTTTAATCAAAGGAATTTATCAAGATTTCCTCATCGATTATTCTTAAAAATGATTTAACGTCAACCCGGGGTTGCAGAGGCAGAAGTTGAAACAATTCTTAATCTTTACAATAACATTCACTTATGATATAATATGATAGACCATAATTATAAGGGGCAAAGCTTACATTCAATGGTTTCAAACAATCCTTATAGACCCTTCCCAATTTTTTTTTTTCAATTCCAGTTTTTCATCCAAAGTTCTACTTTTTTGGTCTTAATTTACACTTTTCTTGGCTCACAGCCATGTCTGCAGAATTCTCATCTGGTTTACTTCCTCCAGGAAGATAATATTTCATCTCTACTGAGAAACATGACACCCCAGTCAAGGTGTCCCCCAAGGTTCTATTCTTGGCCCTCTCCTTTTCATAATCTAGAAACTTTCTATCTGTCAAATCACCAGCCATAATGGCTGATGAGATTTATTTCACCACCTGCTCTGATACACACCCTTCCACTCATTTTGGTCTGTGGCACAGATAAGTTTCTTAAATAAAAAAGCAGAATTAAAACTAAGTGGGCCATATTGATTTAAGCTTTTGACAATCCCTTTCAAACTTCCTTGGTATCATGTTTGACCCCTCGTTCACTTCCAAAGTTCACACCAACTCTCCTGTCAAGCCTGCACTCTACACCTCTGAAAAACTCCATGCCTCCGCCCCATACTTAACCTGGTATATAAATAAATCCTATTATTGTTATTACGCAAATAACCTTGGCACACTGCATGTGGTTACAGCCCTCATTCTTCTGAATGGGAGATTTGCAGTTGGCACAAGATTTGGAGTTGGTGAGTAACCACAGGCAGTTGGCAGCATCTTCATACGCCTCACTTACACCTGCCACTGAAATGGAAAAAGACAGAAATAAAGATCCTTGAAGTCCAAAACCATTTCTGGACAGGTAGGAACAGCACTTCAGAAAATTGATCTAAGTGGTTACTGCAAAGTATGCAGGAAAACATGCTCACGCTCTTCTGGTTTCATGTCAGAGACTTTCTGAAGCCACATCTTCCAAGTTTGGCAGTCACATGGTTCATGGGCCTCTCCTTGGCACTCCCTGTGAGGAGAAACACCAACATGATGTCAGGCCTAAGTATGAGGGAAATTCCATTTCAAGTGAATATCTTATTTCTGTTCTATGCATTTGAGTTGTTGGTGGAATGGCTTTTTAGGGATAAATATGACAGCTTCAGCCTAGGGAATGCCCTTCCATAGATTCAATCCATATTCACTCAGACAGATTAAATTTTTGTGTATGAAAAATGGAGGGGGGTGTTTTGACTCAAATATAATGCTCAGATCTGGCACAAGCAGTGATGAGATATGAACCCACTATGTGGGTGTGTGTATGTGTCTATGTGTTTGTGTGTAGGGGACATAAGGACCAGAGCTGTGGGGAAGAGAAACTCAGCCAGCTGCATCGGCTGAGACGACTATGAGCAGAACATACATACAAACACACATTCTTGAATACGAGCCCTATAAATCATGTTCAAGTGAACTGGAGTTTTTGTTCAGAATCATAAATTTTCTCTTCTGGTTCTATGGCTTGAGAGATTTGTATCAATGACTGGCACTGACCAGCAGAAGAGATGGCCTTTTCCACAGTCCACCGCAGGGGCCTGGAGGCGAGGAAAACTGAGCGGGTCAGAGGTACTGCCACCTGGTCCCTGCCCGGCCAATCGCACCGCTCTATCACAGCCAGCCCGCGGGCACCACCGGATGGCAGGATTATTCTCCACAAATGCCTGAGAGAGAAGAAGAAAAACAGTAAAAAGAAGAGTCGGGGAAGAACAGAGGAGAAATCAAGTAAGGGAGGGATTTAAAACATAAAACAATTCCTTATCCATCTATTACATGGATATCTGCAATTCTCTGATTCCAATTGGTCAAATAAAGCATTGAGCAGTCAAATATTTCTTGTATGAGTAATTAGTATATATATATATATATATATATATATATATATATATATATGGGGTGTAACGGTACATGTATTTCATCCCGAATACGGAATACGGACTCGATACGGACAATGAATACTGTCAGTCTCAGGCAATCCACACTTCAATCCAGAAGGTGGTGCGCGCGGTAATGCAATGCTGTTTGCTAACCGACACAATGGGAAGAAGAACAGATGATCTATGCATAAATATGTTTACGTGTAATCTCTCAACCAGTGTTTCAACCGTGGAAAGATATCAATAAAACATCTTAAGAATAAGATCTCATGCAGCATTACATTTACCTCAGGCAAGTCATTTAGTGTCCACAGCATGTTAGTTCACTAGAGAAATTAACTCTAGAGGGGAGCATTTCACTAAATATATGCACTATATTAGCTTATATTCATTACATTTACTTTACCTAAATAATCAAAATTATTTAATATATTTTTATAATATAAATTTGTCATGAAAACAAGTTACGACAGTAACTGTGTAAATAATTATATTTCAAAGATGAATTGGAGTAAAAAAAAGTTGAAAAATAATTTTATGTAGAAGAATGAACTAATGAACTTACAAATTCTATGGCTAACGTATCAGCATGGTTAAAGGAAAATTGTTTACAACTAAATGTGTCTAAATCAGTATGTTTTTTTCTAAGTCAAACAGTATTAGTAATGAGCCAGATGTTTTTGTGTCTGGGGTGAGGCTGCAGGTAGTTTCTCAATATAAATACCTTGGAGTATTGATTGATTCTAAGCTCAGGTAAAAAAGGTCTGTAAGCAGGTTAAGTTCAATCTTTATAATTTTAGGCTTACTAGAGATTGTATGTCACTAGAGGCTGCTAAGATGTTTATGCACTCTATGGTTATTCCTCATATTATTTATTGTCTAACAACCTGGTCTTAGGCAAGTTCAGTGACTCTAAAACCATTAGAGGCTTTATATAAACATACACTCAAAATTCTTGATAAGAAATCTGTATATTTTCATCATTGTACAATATTGAAAAAATATAATTTGCTGAGTTGGGAAAATATGATTAACTATGCCAATGTGTGTCTGATGTATAAGATTATCTATGGTTTAACTTCTTCCCCTCTTAGTCAATTAGTTACCATCAGAACAACTGCTTATCGCTCCACAAGAGGTGCGTTAAGAGGAGATTGCATTATACCACTCCGGCAGAGTAATTTTAGTCAGTCTGCTTTCTCTGTTAAAGCTGCACGGCAATGGAACGCTATCCCAGCAACTATAAGAGAACTAGATACATATCAATTATTTAGAGTTCATGTGAAGAAATGGTTTATTCTAATGTCTGTCAACATTAGAATTTACACCTGCTGGCTATACATCTATTGTTTCTTATTTCTTATTTTATACTGAGCTGTTTATATTGAGATGATTTTTATGTAGTGTGTTATGTATTTTTAACTATATATATATTTTTTTTTACGGTGACTTGTAACATTCTGTCCAGGGACTACAGATGAAAAATAGCCTTTCGGCTAATTCTGGTGCATTTACAGAAATGTTTTATTAATGTGCAATGTCCCTGTTAACTAAACAAATAAATAAAAATAAAATAAAAATAAGAAATTTTACATCTAAGAAAGAAGCGATTTTATATTTAGTTTTCCCCCCGTGCTGTACCGAACCAGAACTTCAATAACGAGGTACGTACTGAACCGTCATGTTTGTGTTCCGTTACACCCCCAATATATGTAAAGATATAGATATATAGTATATATTTTTTATGTTTTCCAAAAGAAGTCTCTTTTGCTGACTAAGGCTGCATTCATTTGAGTAACAACAGTAATATTGTGACGTCAAAGCTGAATTTTCAGCAGCCATTACGTGAGTCTTCAGTGTCACATGATCCTTCAGAAATCATTCTAATATGCTGATTTGGTGCTCAAGAAATATTTATATTTATTTATGTTAAATCAGTTGTGCTGCTTCGTTTGTAACAACTTTTCAATCACTTTTGATCAATTTAATGTATCCTTGCTGAATTAAAGTTTTACTTTCTTTCAAAAAAAAAAAAAAAAAATCTTACAGACCCGAAACTTCTGAACTAAAATATTTCGCTACGGTTCATCTAATTTGCTGAGTCTTGTTATGATGCCGGGATGCAAGTTAATTTTTACCAAAAGCTCCAGAAGTCCACCAGTACACTCTGACCCTGAAAATGGCAACAAGAGAGCTCAGACACCCCTGTGGAAGATTCAACATCACCATGGTAACATAATGAAAGGCTTGGGACTCCCCAGTGTGAGAAGTGTCATTCTCAGACATTCTCAGATGAGAGCTGCCATTGTTACATTTACTTCAACCCTCTCAGCTCCCATTTCAATGTTCCACCGTTCTGGACTGACTTCACAATAACACTAAACACAAACTCCACTGAGAACTGATCTGTGTGACTGAAAAACCATCAATGAAGGTAAATCAAAACTCTGGCCTAATGCTGACTGACTGCTGTATTGCTTAATTTATCCTCATGTTTAACTCATGATATCACAAAATAATACAATTACAATGACATCTATCCACATAATTGCATCTGATCATGTAATTATACCTTGATGTCAAACTGCAGATAACGTTTGTCCATCTCTCTGGACACAATGCTCTCAATGACCTCAACAGGAACCAGCTGGAAGCAGTCAAAGGCTGGGCAGAAGATATTATGGGCCTCCCCCTCCTGGATCTTCAGATTCAGAAAACTGCCAAGGGCAACGTACATTTGACTGTTACATGATATTACAGCAGTGGTGAGAACTGACAGTGATTGTAATGTGACTATAATGCTGAAAGGCTCTAATAAAAAAAATAAAAAACTCACCTTTCCCAGCATCCTCTGCAGAACTCGTGACCACATGGAATATCAACAGGCTCCTCAAACATGGAGGCTGCACACATACAAATGCCGCACTGACAGCGGAGAATAAAACAGCCTTAGTAAGAGCACATCTACATTATATACCTGGACATAAAATACATTATACACAGATGAAGCAGTATAAAAAGGACCACAATAATAAACGTTTGATAAAAATCCCATTTAGCTGATTCATCTCATGACAAACTGCACTATTCAAGAAATTTAACCAAACTCCTCATGCCTATTCAATGATTATCAAGTTAATTTCGGGTGTAGACTGTGGCTTTGTAAAAGTGGTGATAATGCACCGAAAGGAACCCGTTTTTAGACGACAATGTCTTCTTTATTGATACATGAAAGAACTGATTGTTACAACATACTGAGACTGTTCTGATCGCTCATGAAACCAAGCTTACTTCACAAAGCATTTTGAAGGTCTTCGGAAAAATACAGACAATGCTGCGTGATATGCTGGAAAGTATGTGCCAAAATCAGCTTACTTTTTAAACTAATTTGTCATTTTAAGACTGGTACACACCAAATCGACATCAAAGCACTAGCAGTGACGAAAGCAGAAGGTGGTGTCGGCTCACGTCAGCTGTGTCTGGGCAAAAAAGGTGTGCTTGAACACACCGCAAAAACATCAGCTGGCAGCCAACAGCCAACTAGTATGTACATTCTGCACCTCCGTGAGAGACAACAGCAGACGTCCACAACAGCAGATGACAGTACTCTGTATTCGTCATTCAAAAAAAGGGAACGTGAACTATGAATGCGAATACACAAACCGTAAACAAAGCAGCGCTCGCTTACCATTTTGAATATGAATCGTGCTGATCATTTTATCTTCACTTATATTAATTAGACTACATACGACCATACCGTTATGAAAATATTCGCGTATTGGTATGTTACAAAAAGATGAAGATGTAGATAAATTTATAAGCACCTTCTTTGTGTGCCCTCTTGTCTTCGGCATTTGCAAACTTTGTCACTTTCGTTTTTCATTCTTGTGCGCTGGTTTAATTAGCTAAACAGCCAATCAATCTCTTTTCCCGACGGCTATTCAACATGTTCAATCAGCTGGCCTAAGCCGACATATAATAGCCTCTGCTAACAAGATGGGCTATCTGAACTTAGTGTAAATAGACACTCCGTATATATATTATACTATGAGCAGTGTTGGGGGAAGTTACTTTTAAAGGTGCCCTAGAACTTTTTTTTTTACAAGATGTAATATAAGTCTAAGGTGTCCCCTGAATGTGTCTGTGAAGTTTCAGCTCAAAATACCCCATAGATTTTTTTAAATTAATTTTTTTAACTGCCTATTTTGGGGCATCATTATAAATGAGCCGATTCAGGGCTACTGGCCCTTTAATTCTCGTGCTCCACGCCCAAGAAGCTCACGTTTGCCTTGAACAGTACATAAACAAAGTTTACACAGCTAATATAACCCTCAAAATGGATCTTTACAAAGTGTTTGTCATGCATGCGTCGGATTATGTGAGTATTGTATACTGTTATATTGTTTATATTTGATTCTGAATGAATTTGAGGCTGTGCTCCGTGGCTAACGGCTAATGCTACACTGTTGGAGAGATTTATAAAGAATGAAGTTGTGTTTATGAATTATACAGACTGCAAGTGTTTAATAATGAAAATAGCGATGGCTCTTGTCTCCGTGAATACAGTAAGAAACAATGGTAACTTTAACCACATTTAACAGTACATTATCAACATGCTAATGAAACATTTAGAAAGACAATTTACAAATATCACTAAAAATATCATGATATCATGAATCATGTCAGCTATTATTGCCATTATCTGCCATTTTTCGCTATTGTCCTTGCTTGCTTACCTAGTCTGTTGATTCACCTGTGCAGATCCAGACGTTACTGGCTGCCCTTGTCTAATGCCTTTCATAATGTTGGGAACATGGGCTGGCATAAGCAAATATTGGGGCGTAACAGTCAGTGTTATGTTGAGATTCGCCTGTTCTGCGGAGGTCTTTTAAACAAATGAGATTTATATAAGAAGGAGGAAACAATGATGTTTGAGACTCACTGTATGTCATTTCCATGTACTGAACTCTTGTTATTTGACTATGCCAAGATAAATTCAACTTTTCATTTGAGGGCACCTTTAATTTATGGGATTTGAACCTACAAACTTTTACTTTTTATGGAAAGTAATGCGTTACGCTACTTTTGCGTTACTTTTTCTCATCTGGGCTGGGCTTGCTTGTTTGTTTTTTATAAAAAAAAAATACATTTTTGCCAAATGTAAAGGCTATGTCACACCAAAAGTGAAATGAATAAGCCTCAGGCTGAAGGAAATGCGAATTCACACCTGTACAGTCTGTACCTTGCTGTTCCTTGCAGGAGAAGAAAGTTCAACACTTTGGCTGCATCCGAAATGGAATACTTCCTTCCTGTATAGCTGGCGAAAAACAGTATGTGGCAAAAGAAGAATGTCTGAATTCACACTTCTTCCGGCGAGATTCGGAAGTGTACACTTTACTATCCCATGAGGTCATGTGAGAGAATTTGTGAATGGCAGTGAAGCAACGCAACTGAAACTGGTAGGTCACACGATAATGACAAGATGGCGAATATAGTATGTCCGGACTGGATTACATTCATACTACATAGAAGCTGCTTTTTTAGCACTCACAAAGATCATCTAAATAAGTACCTATTTTCAAAGTTATTCAAAATAAGTACCTACTCAAAGAAGTATGCGATTTTGGATGCAGCCAACAACACACAAAATAAAGAAAGAAACGCAAATGTGATGTTTATCTAAAGTCATTTTTGCTTATTTGTATGTTTAAATTGGGTCATCGAAGGTCAGCAGGAAAGACAATGGTCAATAAAGTGAGATTAAATACATAAAGTATATCTGTGTCATCTAAAATTTTATTACTGCAGGTTTGTGTAATATTTTGAGTTTGCATTTCACTGTTTTTATTCATTTTGAGAATACTGAATCTGTTTTGTGCAAGTGTGATGAGTAAATGCCTGCTCACATTTAGTCTAGAGCTACAATAACCATGTTTATACTGCGCACACAACGCCTCTGCACATTACTCCTGATTTCTCTCAACAGGAGGACAGAAGAGCTGTCAGTCAATAAATGGGAAAACAAAGTAACCTGCATTACTTATCTGAAAAAGTAACTCTGATATTTTATTGTAAATTTAAAAGTAATGCGTTACTTTACTGGTTACTTTAAAAAGGTAATCTGATTGCGTAACTTGCATTACCCTCAACAATGACTGTGAGTATAGGTCCAAACTCATTTTTGAAACTAATTCTTATACATATTGAAGTTGTTTTTTCTTATCTTTCAAAAAAGCAAATGTATGCATTAACATGTTCACTACAGTGTTAATTTTGACAGCAAATTTTGATTTAGTTTTAGTCATAGTCTTTTGACTAAAATGCCATTTAGTTTTAGTCATATTTTAGTCATCGGAAATTGTTTTAGTTTTAGTCGACTAAATCTCATAAGATTTTAGTCGACTAAATCTCATAAGATTTTAGTCGACTAAATCTCATAAGATTTTAGTCGACTAAATCTCATAAGATTTTAGTCGACTAAATCTACAGTAGAATTAGTCGACTAAAATCTAATTTAGTTCAATTGTAAGCATTAAGCATTTCCAATAAAAATGCTTCCACAGATCCAATACACTGATATAGGTACATCTGATATTCCCTAAACTGTTTATGCTCACCCAACTGTACTTTGCAAAAACATGCGAAAGAGCAAAATTCAGTACTTTTCAGGGATTGACACACTTATCATTGAGGTAGGCTACTATTATAGATTTCATTTAAAAAAAAATTATTAGATTTGATTTTTAGTTTTTCCTGCTTTCATTGTAATTTTAGTTAAAAGTTTTAGTAATTTTTTGTGTTTATGTCTTTTAGTTTTTGCTTTTAAATGTCTATAAGTTTTTATTTTTTGTTTATTTTTAATACCTCAGGTTAAGCTAAAGCTTAGAAACTATTAAATAAAATAAGTTTACATTTTTATATATTTATCTTTTATTTCAGTTAATGTTTATTTCAAGTAATGAAGATTTCTTTGGTTTTAGGTTTAGTTAACTATAATAACCCTTATACTTGAAAAATATATTGAATAATGTGTCAAATAATGTTCTTAGTCTTTCCTTCCTGTGACAGAAGATACAGTAGTTTACTATGAATTAAATAGAAATTAAATTAAATACAGTTTATTGTTTAAACAAAATAACAATAATGACCAGGAAAAAAATAATAATTATAAACAATCCCGAAATACACTCTTATTCTGAAATGTCTGCAGTCTGCACTGTAGCATGCTGCTCATGAGGGAGATAAATATGCATTCTTACAACCGTCTAAAACATGCTACCATATAAACATTGTGTAGTAAACATTGTCATAATTCATCAACATTAACTTATAAGCAATCGGATGGCATAAATATGCGCTATTCATTAATTGCGCAGCAGTCAGATGTGCTGCTGCGCGAGCCTGTAGAGCGCGCAACAGCGCCGCGTTTCTCGCGGTTAGATCAGCACATTACAATTCAAATGTGCGCATCTTCCACACAGGACAGCAGTTCTGACTGGATATCTTCCCAAATCATCCCTCTCTTTCATTTTCGTCTCGTTTTTATTCATTGACGAAAATTAGAGTAGATTTTAGTCATAGTTTTAGTCATTCAAAATGCATTTTTTTTTTGTCATCGTCTCGTTTTCGTCCGTGAAAAAATGTCGTTGACGAAAATTATTCGTCAACGAAATTAACACTGGTTCACTACAGTAAAATCTTTTAAATTTCATTTTTTTAAATGTTCATATTTCAACAGTCCTTGTTTTTATTGAATAAAATGCATATGAAATTAATATTGTGAAATATGGAGAAATGTAAAATATGGAGAAAGAATGTTGGAGCAACATTTTCATATGCAAAAAAGTTTATCTGCAGGTGAATTTTCGACGTTGGTGTGAATAGCTTTATAGAAATGCTCTGTGTAGCACAAATAAGATTTTGAAAAGAAAAATTTGCATTTAGTATCTTTACACAACACTTATTTCAGGCCTGGAGCAACCTGAGGTTAAATGTCTTTTTCAGGGAATGACAGTAGCAGTTCATTAATCAAATGTATGGGATTTGAACCTACAAACTTTCAGTAGCCCCATCTAACACCCGAATTTATCGCTTAAGCATTAAATTGTATTACATGATTGCACAAATTGCAGAAAGATGAAAAACAAACTATTGCATATCATCTCCACAGAAAAGGCTGTAGAATTAACTACTAATCACTATAAGGAAATCTGATCCCTCACCAGCGAGCGATCATCATCAGCAGGGGTCAGGCTGATCTCGTCCGGAGAGGTGATGGATGAGCGAGTGGTGCGTGGTGTACGGGGTGAAGGCAGGGTGTCCCAGGTGTTGTAGCCTCTAGGCGGGGGAGTGGGCATCTGAACACCCGAACGCTGGCAGCAGTCCTCAGCATTAGACATCCAAGCTTCCAGGAGTTTCTCCCTGTCCCAGTCTAAATTTCAAAGGGATACTTGGGTCAGTGTGCTTGGCAAAAACAACTACATGACACCAAGTCACACCAATTCTAAAAATGTACATTATTTCACCTTTCAAATGCTTTGAATCAGCCGGAATTTACAAATGATACAACAATTTCAACAAGGCTGTTCCTCTGAGTGGAAAAAACCCCAGATGTTAAGTAGATTGTTTTCCCACAGGATATGAGAGCACTTGATTGTCATCATATTAAACCTGCCAGTCATGGTTGGTACCCTCCCATATGTTCGGAACAAAAAGGAGGTGAAGCATGCTAATAGCTAGGTAATTTTATTAAAGTAAACTACAATGAAAAATGTTTATTGACAATCTTTTTTTCCATGACTAAGACGAGACAACACCAACATCATTAAACACTAACTGTGACTATATCAACATGCGTTGAGGAAAGACGACAAGACCAAAACGTAGTTTTAAAAAATATTTTTAAAAAACAACCAAAATGTATCTATATTTTCTTCACATACACAAAAAAAAAAAAAGAGCAGAATTTGAACAAGCCTCCAGGAGCTTTTTATGCTTAGGGTTGCCAGACGTCAGCCAACTAGAGCTTTTGTCTTAAAAGAATACATTTTCTAGCCGGTGTTTTACTTAATCTTCCCAACCTAGCACCCATGAGCATGTGCAAAAAGGGCTGCAAAAAGGCACTGATGATCTGAAAACATATATGTTAGAGTTTAGCAAGTTTTGCAGAATTATGCATTTCCATGTCAACAGTCAACAGTGTTAACACCGAAATGAATTGCAACAGTCAGGTACAAGCTCTCTAAGTTGTTTGAGTTCATTACTATTGTAATGTTGTGCGACATGTTTGAGACATGAGGTAGTTTAACGCCGTCTCTTGTGCCGCTTTGCCGAGAGCAGCTGTGTGTGTTTTCCGTGTTTTTGGAGGAGGCATGGCTATGTCCGGCGATTTGATCATATCTTTCAATGATCATATCTTTAGATAAAACTGATTACTTTCCCAGAATTTTTAAAATTCCCAGACTTTTAGTCATCTAAAACAACTAAAAAAAGGCATTTGCCAGAGGACTTAGGCTAATTAAAAAAAAAAATAGCTGAGCAATTACAAATAACTATTAAAACGCATGTCAAGACATTCAATCCATAATAAGTGTAAAGACATTAAATTCTTAAGCTCCAGTTTTCTGTAAACAGAACAAAGGTTGCTCTTCCTCTTGTTCAAGGATACACAATAGGACAGTAGTGACATTAAAAAAAGCAAATATACTTTGATATCTTTGAATGAACTTCTCAGTCAGCATCAATGAGGGTAAGAAAAGATAAGAAATGCCATTTCGCAGAGGAAATCCTGGAGACAGTCCAGACAGCAAAAGACAGATAACACAGTCCACAGTCCAAGGCAAAACAAATAAATAAATACAACCAAATAAACCTTACTTCCAAAGAAAGAAGCAAGGTTTACCAAAATGCATTACACCGGCTAGCCCAACTGTTTGTACTCTATTGTGTTTAGTATCAGTTTTAGGAGTCAAAAGTGTGAATTTGGGTTTAAGATTAAAAGAAGGTGAGACTGCATATTTGAGCCTCAGCTGGTGGTCTCCAGAGAGGCTGTGGCAATAATAGCAGCGCACATGAATCAGAGCTCTGCCCTTTTCTCCCATGGGTTCTAGTCATCTGGAACAAGGCCTGCTAGACAGCCTGCTCACATAATTGGAGATTATTAAAGAAAGCACTGATCCAATTATGAGTCTTGTGCCAGAGAGTTTAGCAG
Source organism: Megalobrama amblycephala (assembly GCF_018812025.1). Taxonomy (NCBI): domain Eukaryota; kingdom Metazoa; phylum Chordata; class Actinopteri; order Cypriniformes; family Xenocyprididae; genus Megalobrama; species Megalobrama amblycephala. The sequence goes on along the minus strand of NC_063056.1, from coordinate 16,892,761 downwards.
CTCTAAACATGAGTGCTCTTGTAAAATTAAGGAGAAGGGATCTTGGTCTGCTCTGAGATCATAAATGCTTTTTAAATTTAGTGTACAGCGAAATGCCTTACAGTTTATTGAACTTCTCCAGGGACAATACCATACCCGTTTCGAATGCACATGCTATATTTTTCATGAGTTAGGAATTAGTAAGGATTGCACCAGAATGAACCGAATAAGTAGACCTGCACTGAATATATACATGCATATTTACACAGAATTCAAACGACCAGCCCACACAAAGTTCTACATATTTCTCGCCCCTTACATGTTTGTTTGTTAAATAACAATCAGAAGCATCATATAAATAAAAGTCAGAAGCATTGTATTCATTCAAACAAAATTACATGGCCCATCAAATTTGAGTCAAGAGTATTTTAAATGAAAATATGAAAAAAAAAAAATGCTTAAATGTAAGTCCAATCAATTCCCACCTTCCATAGATCATTTGCTTTAAACTGAAAATTCTGTCATCATAGATGACATCATAGATGAATCCTTAATAAGTTACAAAGTTATTCACTCAAGAGCAGCGAGTGATTTTTTTTTGTATTTTGTTGTTTGATTAATATTAAAAACACAAGACAGCAGCCGGAATATTAGGCTGCTGTCACTTTAAAGGTGCCATCGAACGTTTTTTTACAAGATGTGATATAAGTCTAAGGTGTCCCCTGAATGTGTCTGTGAAGTTTCAGCTCAAAATACCCCATAGATTTTTTTTTATTAATTTTTAAATTAATTTTTTAACTGCCTATTTTGGGGCATCATTAGAAATGCGCGATTCATGCTGCGGCCCTTTTAAATGCTCACGATTCCCACCCACGGAGCTCGCGCTTGCCTTAAACAGTGCATAAACAAAGTTTACACAGCTATTATATAACCCTTAAAATGGATCTTTACAAAGTGTTCATCATGCATACTGCATGCATGCGTCGGATTATGTGAGTATTGTATTTATTTTGATGTTTACATTTGATTCTGAATGAGTTTGAGTCTGTGCTCCGTGGCTAACGGCTAATGCTACACTGTTGGAGAGATTTATAAAGAATGAAGTTGTGTTTATGAATTATACAGACTGCAAGTGTTTAAAAATGAAAATAGTGACGGCTCTCGTCTCCGTGAATACAGTAAGAAACGATGGTAACTTTAACCACATTTAACAGTACATTAGCAACATGCTAACGAAACATTTAGAAAGACAATTCACAAATATCACTAAAAATATCATGTTATCATGGATCATGTCAGTTATTATTGCTCCATCTGCCATTTTTCGCTGTTGTCCTTGCTTTCTTACCTAGTCTGATGATTCAGCTGTGCACAGATCCAGACGTTCTGGCTGCCCTTGAACATGAGCTGGCATATGCAAATATTGGGGGCATACACCCCGACTGTTACGTAACAGTCGGTGTTATGTTGAGATTCGCCTGTTCTTCAGAGGTCTTTTAAACAAATGACATTTATATAAGAAGGAGGAAACAATGGAGTTTGAGACTCACTGTATGTCATTTCCATATACTGAACTCTTGTTATTTAACTATGCCAAGATAAATTCAATTTTTAATTCTAGGGCACCTTTAAATGGTTAGTTGAGGCCTCTATAGACAGCAATGCCATTGTAACTCTCAAGGTCAATAAAGGTACTAAAAACATGTTTAAAACAGTTCATGCGAGTTCAGTGGTTTTACCTTAATATTATAAAGTAACAAGAATACTTTTTGTGCGTCAAAAAAACTAAATAATGACTTTTCAACAATATAGTGATGGGCCGATTTCAAAACACTGCTTTGGAGCTTTAAGAATCGGATCAGTGATTCAGAGCACCAAAGTCATGTGATTTCAGCAGTTTAGCCGTTTGATAGGAGATCCGAATCACTGATTCGATTCGTAAAGCTCCGAAGCAGTGTTTTGAAATCGGCCAATCACTATATTGTTGAAAAGTCTTAATTTTGTTTTTTGGCGCACAAAGTATTCTCATCACTTTATAATATTAAGGTAGAACCACTGTACTCACATGAACTGTTTTAAATATGTTTTTAGTACCTTTATGGATCTTGAGAGTTACAATGGCACTGCCGTCTATAGAGGCCTCACTGAGCCATCAGATTTAATCCAAATATCTTAATTTGTGTTCCGAAAATGAATGAAGGTCTTACAGGTGTAGAACGACATGAGGGTAAATAATAAATGACATTATTTTCATTTTTGGGTGAACTGAACCTATAAGACAGATCCAACATACTGATACTGTTACACATGCGTTGTCTTTCTCGACGGTTTACATTTACTTAAGACATAACCGACTATATTTACTAGGATACTCGCCAAGATAATATTTTGACAAAATTTAGTGCGAAATTGTCCGTTCAAGTACAAGAAGATGTGAAAGAGAACTCAATTTAGTATTCACGTGCTGTCAGACGCAGCTTTCTGGGTCCACGCTTCAAATGTGTGCACACAAAACTTCTCACACAGCGAGTGGGTACAAAATTTAATTCTGTTTCTTTTTTTCTTTTCTTTTTTTGTCTCTTTGCGCTTGAATGTTTAAATTAGCAAGGCTTAAATAGGTGCAAATGATAAACTTTCATGACTATGCAGCACTGGCCTGAACGGGACAGTTCCATCAACTCTAGGCCATCGGGCAGTCATTATTGTAGAGTCCTGCATTTAGATCTAGCGCATCAATTCTCTTTACTTGGCATGTGTAAGCTTCTCTCTTTCTTTCAGTTGAGTGCGCATGTGAGAGAAATTGACAGAGGGTGTTCTCAGCCAAGCGATAGTGTGTAAAGCTCAGCAGGCAATCAAATTACATCTGCGCTTAACTTATTTTTTGCCTTTTAGCTCAATCACAGGTGTGAAATCGTACAATTTAATTATCAAAGACATTTTTAGTCGCCTCGTGTGAAATTTTAGCTGAATATGCAAGTGATTTACAACACATTATAGAGGGCTGACCTCAGAAAAACCCAGTTTTCTGCTACCAATAAGAATGTAGTTCTTTCAACACATACCATAATTAAATTTGGGCCTGCCAATGGAGTCAAAATATCTTGTGACACAATCATACCGTGAGCCCGAAGAAGAGCCTCTGCAGTGAAGAGAGGAGCTTGCAGCATGTCTGCCGTCTCCACTATCAGCATGTCCTTCAGTCTCCTGAGGTCCTGCACTCTCAAACCTTCATAAAACTGAAATACAGACGTGAGAGTTACATGTTAATTAATGAGTCATACCAAAATCAGTATTTAGTAATCTGCATCAAACTCATTTATTTTTATTTGTCTAAAAAAAAAAATGCAGGTTAAAATCTGTCACATCTGGACATCAGGGCTTGAGGCCAATGTTGACGTCCAGAAATTCCAGAGTTTATTTGGAGAGCTCACCTCCCTGCGGTCTAAGGCTGCATACTCTGCCTCGATATCCTCAGCATGGGGGTCAGTGGAGAAGACCATCTGAGACTCCAGACTGAGCGCAAGCTCCTTATGATGCTGCCTTTCTGCACAGTCACATGGGGTCTCCTTGTTCTCATTCTCCGCAAACAGGTCTGCACTACGCTTCACCAGAAACTGCAGACGGGTTCAAGAGGGAAATGCTGTTAATATACAGTGGAAAGATCAATAGACTTATGAGGTCATGATGTGAGGAATCAAATTTTCCTGGATCTTTTGAGATAAGAGTTCATTGAACTATGAAAACATACTGTACCGTTCATGCATAAATATCAACACATTTATTTCATGAAATACAGGTAAAGGATTGAGGATCCATTCCAAGAGGTTTCAAAACACGAAATGGTTAGATTTTACAATAATATTTGGAAACATTTAATAATAAGGTCTTATTTGTTAAAATTAGTTAATACATCAACTAACCTGAACTAACAATGAGAAATATATTTTTACAGCAATTATTAACCTTTAGTCCAACACAATGGTCCAACAGAGCAACCAGAGCACATTGCACTTTTCCGAAGGAGGAGCTTCATAGAGACAGGAACTAAACAGAGCGTTTCAGACAGACTGGGAGGAGAAGTGCTGCAATAATGTAAATATGTTAAAAAATAATGCGTTATCAATACTGAGCCGGCGTTCGGACATAAACACGGAAGCCTGTGCTGCGTTCACTATGTCAACTGCGTATGACAACAGTGCAAATTGTTAAATAAAGTCGTTATTTTTGTTTGTTTTTTGTGCACAAAAAGTATTCTAGTCACTTCATAACACTGCAGTCACGTTAACTATTTTAACAATGTCTTTAATACCTTTCTGGACTTCAAAAGGTACAATGACGTTTCTGCCAATGTGTGGTTCAGTAACCCTCGGATTTCATCAAAAATATATTTTGTGTTCCAGAGATGAATGAAGGTCTTACGGGTTTGGGACGACATGAGGGTAAGTACTTAGGGTTAGTTCACCCAAAAATAATGTAATTTATTACTCACCCTCGTGTCATTCTACACCCGTAAGACCTTCGTTCATCTTCGGAACACAAACTAAGATATTTTTGATGAAATCCTATAGCTCAGTTAGGCCTCTATATCCAATAAGTTAATTTACGCTTTCAGTGCCCAGAAAGGTACTAAAAACATATTTAAACTTATTGTAAAGCATTACCCAATAAACTTGCACACTTTTTAGGAATTAACTTTCTTTTGAATGGATTTCTTAGGCTTCTGCACACAGATGATTTAATCTCTATTGTCAAAACAAACACTTCATTCAAGATTTCCAAATGTTCCAGGTCAGAGGTCTATATATGCGATATGACGATATTAGATCATGAACGATTAAAATGTCTCCACGAGCTGCCTATACAGAGAGATGTTAGGGGCCGTTTACACAACACCGTTTTCAACTAAAAACAGAAAACTTTGTGTGCGTTTTGGCCATTCATTTACACAACAACAGTGTTTTGGGGGCCTGAAAACACAAACTTTTGAAAACGGTTTCAAACGTTGTGTATTACCTGTTCAGTCTATAGGCACGTAGTGTTTCTTTACAAAGTGACATCGCCAACTACTGGCCTGACAACGTTGTAGTCTGTACGCAAAAAGGCAAAGGAAAAACTTTTCAGTTTTTAGTACACCGTTGTCGTGTAAACGTACCCTTAGAATCGTGCTACCTTTTCGGTGTAGGCAAGTGCTGTGTCCAAAAACTGTTCCCTATTCAATATATGGTGTTCACTACATAGGGAATAGTGAATGATTTGGGTCAGAAAAATGGTGTCAGTGCACACGCACATTTTGACAGATACAAGCACCTAGGCTACAATGTGTTTTAATACCTCTACACAAGTCTTCATCCCTGAGGCAGCAGCATAGTGTAATGGCGTGTTCTTTTTGTTATCGGTGGCACTGACGTCTGCACTCTCATATTCACCACGATCTAGCTTAGCACCAGTCCACTTTAGGATCATCTGGAGGCACTCAGCCCGCCTGCGTTCATCTTCATAGGGCCGGGTCAGTCGCGGCTGCAACGCCCCTTCAGATAGCAGGATATGCGGGCCCATGCACAACACATGCAGTGTGGTCTCATTGTGCACATTACGTTTGTTGGGGTTCCCATCCTTGCTGAAGAGAAGGACCTGCAAAAAGATAGTATGGTAAGTCACAAATAAATGGTAAAAAGCACTTAAATATTGGGAATGGTAAACACATTTAGTAGTTTTGCTTCAGAAACAGATTTTAAGGATGTATCGATATTAAAATTCTGATGATACAATCAAGTACAAGTTGATGGTTATTTTGACACCATACCACCCCCAGATAGAACACATAACTTTCCAAAGTCTCTTTCCAACAATTATAAATTGAGCAACACTGGTCTGCTGATTCAGACCCAGAATCTTCAGCACTTTTGTAGTTGAAACAGCTGGTTTGCCTTAAAATAACTTTCAAAGCTTGGCTTCTAAAGTTCTTCAGTTTTTAGGCCAAAGTGTTTCAAACTGGACAGGAAAAACAGCAGAATGTGATTGTACATGATTTGAGTACTTCTTACAGTATGAAAGCATTATGTACCAAGGAAACCATCATTTATAAAATCACGACTGGAGCCTGACAGATGGCCTACGAGTGCGTCAGATTCAATTGTCATGCGGGTCAATGACTTACAAGAGTCATTGACCCGCATCAACCTTTTTTTTTTTCACATAATTCTTCAAATTGTTCCCACTGTATTCATGATGGTTGGTTTAATATGGTTTTGAAAACTTTTTTCAAGAAAAGTTACAGTTCAATGACTCTAAAAATGTCAAGAGGTGTGTAACCATCAAGTTAAAAAGGTATATCATATAAGTAATATGATATTTATCATGATTTTTTAATTGAAATATATTTTTCTAGAAAAAAAAAAGTATTTCAACAAATATAACAAATTATTAATTCATAAAAATCATTACATCTTTAGATTCTTGCACCACATGACATTTTACAACCAGAAAACCCATAAAAAGGTCAAATTATGAGATATTTTTAAGACACATATTGACCTTGATACACAGTCATAAGGTTTTTCATGATGATTTCATATATTTGTGTAATATTTTTCATAAGAAATAATTATAAAAGACTATGCCACAATATCACCCTGACATTTTTTTTATTTTATGCCCCCTCAAATATATCAAAATTAATTTTAATTCAGAAAATTGAAAACATGCTCATCATAGAAGAGGTGTATTCAAGTCATTGTATGAAATGTATTTTAATAAATGAATTAAATTTTTATAAAATAATACATTAATAGATGCCAAAACAGTGCCATTGACCCATTGACTGCTAGAGATAACCAAAACACTAAATATTACTGAAGAATCCATGTCTTACCTGAGTATGCGTGTCATGGCATGTCTGGCAGCGTAATGGAGCGGGGTGTTGTGTTGGTACGGTTCCCCATATGAGGTGTTCGGGTCTAGTGACTCTTTGAACTGAGGGTTGCCCTCATAGAGCTGATAGGCCAGAACCTCATCGCCATTGATCAGTGCCTTACGGAACTTGGTGGCTGTGTTCCCCATCTCTCGCTTTCCAGCTCTCCAGAACGATCAGACCTCTTCAGCCTGTAGGCCCACAGATAGCTGACATGGTGCGCTTCCTGGGAAGAAGAATGAAGCAAACAATGTGTCCACTGTATGGAGAACTTCATCAGATAGGCATTAGCTACATCATATAGGCCAGCGGTATCCAAGTTCGGTCCTGGAGATCCACTGTCCTGCAGAGTTTAGTTCCAACTTGTTTCTAGTGTGCCTAGTAAGGCCTTAATTAGCTGGTTCAGGTGTGTTTAATTGGGGTTGGAGCTAAACTCTGCAGGACAGTGGCCGTTCAGGAGCAGGAGTGGAACTGGATACCCCTGACTGTAAAGACTGTAAAGTTTCAAGAGTGACAAACGCATTTAAATATGGGAGTGAATCCCCTGAATTATCATTACCATCGCTCCTAAAATTGCAATAATTCCAATGTTCTGGCGTTTGGTTGTTCCACTATTTTTGACCGAAGTAATATTACAGCGAGCAAAGACTCATTATGTTCTACAATTTTTGACTAAACCACTGTTAACAGACACTTGTGTTTTGTTTATGCTCAGAAGGCTTGCAAAGCGTTCTCTTGAAGTGTTGCCATATCCACTTAATATAAGAGTTTTTGGGCTTGGCTCATAAAACAATTACGTTTATGGAGTTAAAGCGGGAAGTTGCGGATCGCAATATTTTGGTCTTATTTTCAATCTAAAGGATTTGGATTTATTTTGGTTTATTACGGGCTTCTTCTTGTTTGGTGTTGTTTCTAACAAGATCTGGCAACACGTACGAGTCAAGCCTCTTTCCCTGTGGTTTTCTTGTACTGCACATACATAATAGAGAAAGATCTCTGATATGTGTTTAAATACATCATTAACAACTAGTTGTTCAGGTTGGCTCCGTACACACAAATTTTTGTAAATGCAGTTGTCACTATCTGAATTTTTTAATTCGATTGTAGAATGCATTTGAGTTATGTGTGTACAGAACAGGATTAAGCTCTAAAAGGCAAACTGACAACAACTGAATTTCATTGTGTACATACATGGTCATAGTAAATATCGGAAAAATCTAAATCCACCAGAGGGCATGTTTTTGTGCAAAACTAGAATAAATAAATCTTATTTGAAGATCTATTAAACCTATAACCTTTTCAACCACATGCAGTCAAAACCTGCAGGAACAGGCCTTAAGTGCTTTGTAGGAGCGAACTGACTCGCCACCATAACCAAACAGCACTTACAAAACAAAGTCACGTGTTAACCACAGGAGAGGCCTGACAGAAGCAGATGTTAAACATGTCCCACTTCACATGTGTGCCCTTTAGAAGACCTGCAAGAGCATAGACACCTCTGAGAACTGACCTAAAACCAGCGCATCTACACAAATACTTGTCAACCTTCCAGAGGGAGGAATTAAAACAGGTCTTGGATCAGAAGCAGACGGTTAATTGTCTCAACAACACTGACTCAGTCTCTGCAGGAGCTTGTGAGGAAAGAAACAGACTTCCTCCAGGAACACTAGGGGCTTCCGGCTCCCTCCGCCAACTGCTGTCGGCCTACTGCGAGCAGGTTCTGTCGAGGGGCAGGATTCAGCAGGGCAAAAGTTATGCCCCCACAAATGCCATCTGTCAACACGGACACCTGAGGTGTCAGTTGTGTTCATATTTACACTGGCATTATGGGTGTAGTATCTCAACGGCAGAAAAAATAAATAGGGCCATTTACAAAAACAGACTCAATTTCACCACAGACAGGCAACCTCATGGGTAAAACACGACTCGACTGGCCTAGTTTTATGGCTAACCTCTTTTGGGTGGTCTTGAGTTGACTTATATAGAGCGATAAGAGTGAACTATATTTTATAGAGGGGTGTCACAACATTAAAGGGATAGTGAATGCAAAAATGTAATTTCTGTCATTATTTACTCACCCGCAAGACATTTTCTTTCTTCTGTGAAATACAAAGGAAGATATTTTGAATAATGTCAGTAACCAAACCATGGTTTTGATTCCCACTAACTTCCATTGTATCGGGAAAAAAAACACCAAGACATTTCTCAAAATATCTTATTTTATGTTCCACAGAAAAAAAAAGAAGAAGACATCATTTTCATTTTTGAATGAACAATTCTCTTTAAGCTTCTCCATTGCAAAATATACACAAATATAAGAAACCAAACCATCAATCATTAAACATCTGGAAATCAGAAAGCCACTTGGTTATGATGGCTTAACACACAGATAATTTTATTCTTTTTATATCAAAAAGTGCCCCATTTTAATGTTCTTGTCAAGATAATATCATGCTAACCATAGTTTTCACCATAAAACACTTTGCTACTCCCATAATACTATAGAAATGTCAATAGCATTCACAAAAAAGTGCACATAAGTTTTTGTTTAGCTTGTTTGTTTCTTGTTTTGTATGCTTTTCTCCATCTCATACTATACACATCCATATAATGGACTTTAAATAATGTTTGTTGATTTGTGCTAGCTTGATAAGATGTGCTTTTATAATATGTCTGTTTTTAAAACATATGAAGTAAACTTTTATCTGTTATTGGCATCTCTTTCAATTGCATAAGGCTAGTCATGTGATGTCAGCATGGCAGCACCCACAAGTGGGCGACCCACTCCATGTAGAATAAAATAGCCTTTTCTAGAAGCCTGATTTATCTGCAGCCTTCTTTTTATGTGGATGTGCATTATTTTTATAAGAGTGCTACCTGTTTGTATACATTTTGAATTAGCAAAAAATACTCACTGCACCTTCAAAAGACAAATAAGACTGAAAAACACTAACACTGCCTGAAGCAGATCTCAAATTAAATCTTTGATGGCTTATCAGTAGCAACAATAACTGTAGTAACTATGGCATTTTGGAGCGGAAACTATGGTTACCATGGCAACTTTTGTAAGGGTATTAAGATAAGTTAACGTTTAATTTCTCCAGTTGGAGAGTGAAATGCTCGGCATGCAGGAAGTCAGCTGCTGTGTGTGTGCTGCTCCAGATTCTTTGCGCTGTTTATAGCCAAACGTCGATTTCCTAGAAGAGGCAGGGCGACGTGTTTACAGCCTCTGCCATTTACATACACATTGCATAGATACACAGTCGAATCACGAGAAAATCACAACTGGACTGTGCTGTTATGTCTTGCAAAACATTATTTACATCGACAAAAATAGTCATCGGGGCGTGATTTCAGCGACTGTTTTAAAAGCTGGATGGTTTATTTTCCCTGCATTCCTTATTGCGCATAAAAGCGCATCTCTTACTTGTAATTATAAAATCAATACATGAGCTATCCGCTTTTTCTAGCTCGCTTATGTTCAGATCAGTCATGATAACTGAGTTAGCTTGGCAACTTGTCATTATAAACCAAGACGTTACATCAGAGAGAGAGAGATACCGTTTACAGGCATAACTTTAAGAAATAAACGCAATTTAACCGCTGTCAACTAGTCGATTTGTTGTTTTGACACATAAACGTATTAATAATCCTACTGCATGTCGTTACAAACAAGTAATTTCACCGATAAAATCTAAATTACCTACTTACCCAATTAGCACGACGATAGCGGTCGTTTTTTCTATTTCTGACTCTGAATAATTTAGCGGTTATCTGATGAAACTGTGTTGACCAAATAAAAATCTGCCTCTCGCCTTTGTTGTGAACGGTCCTCGGCCGCCGTGAAGCCTCCGTCAATTACGCCGAAGCCTTCACTGGAATTCTGTATGTCAAAATAAAAGACCCATCAGTTGCGCTCTCATACGAAAGAAGCGAAAGGAAGGGCGGTCTTATTTTTAAGCATGACTTTTCGTTACTACAAATCGAAATTTGTTCCAATTTCACTGTTTATTATTTTTTAGATCAGAGAAATATTATATTATAAATAAAACAAGATTATACATATTTTAAAGCAATTAAAGCGAATAATTAATTTTTATGACACCAGTAAAATATTCTATGACATTACATATGCAGAGCTGGGTAGATTACTTATGAATTGTTATCAGTTACTGATTACAAATTACATGACAAAATTTGTAACAGTAATATAATCTCTTAGATTACACATTTTTGGTAACGTAATCTGACTACTTTTGGATTACATTTAGATTACTTTTGTGCTACCCTTATTTGGTGTCACATATATTGTAGGATAATCTTGTACTATTTTGACAGATACAAAGAAAAATATATAGTCCAAAAATATATTCTATTCACCAACAAGAGCCTCAACAGATTCTTTTTAAAGTGCAATGATGGACAGTTAATACTTCTTATTAAGTACTAACACTAATGTACCTGTTAGTGTTTGTTGATTGTAACACTGAATAGATAAAACAATATCACATCTTGTGATTTTAAAACATATTTACTTAAAATTAAGTCAATTTAGAAAACAGCAACATTACAAAAACAAATATTGGAAAACATGATATTCACAGCAATATCACTGCTACTTCAAATATTTCATCTATATTTAATGTACTATTATTATTTCATATATATATATACATTACAGTCCAAAAGTTTGGAACCACTAAGATTTTTAATGTTTTTAAAAGAAGTTTCGTCTGCTCACCAAGGCTACATTTATTTAATTAAAAATACAGTAAAAAACAGTAATATTGTGAAATATTATTACAATTTAAAATAACTGTGTACTATTTAAATATATTTGATAAAGTAATTTATTCCTGTGATGCAAAGCTGAATTTTCAGCATCGTTACTCCAGTCTTCAGTGTCACATGATCCTTCAGAAATCATTCTAATATGCTGATTTGCTGCTCAATAAACATTTATGATTATTTTCAATGTTGAAAACAGTTGTGTACTTTTTTTTTTCAGGATTCCTTGATGAATAGAAAGTTCAAAAGAACAGCATTTATCTGAAATACAAAGCTTCTGTAGCATTATACACTACCGTTCAAAAGTTTGGGGTCAGTAAGAATTTTTATTTTTATTTTTTTGAAAAGAAATTAAAGAAATGAATACTTTTATTCAGCAAGGATGCATTAAATCAATCAAAAGTGGCAGTAAAGACATTTATAATGTTACAAAAGATTAGATTTCAGATAAACACTGTTCTTTTGAACTTTCTATTCATCAAATAATCCTGAAAAAAAATATTGTACACAAATATTTTGTACAATTGTACACATTAAATGTTTCTTGAGCAGCAGATCAGCATATTAGAATGATTTCTGAAGGATCATGTGACACTGAAGACTGGAGTAATGATGCTGAAAATTCAGCTTTGCATCACAGGAATAAATTACTTTGTGAAATATATTCAAATAGAAAACAGTTATTTTAAATTGTAATAATATTTCACAATATTACTGTTTTTACTGTATTTTTAATTAAATAAATGTAGCCTTGGTGAGCAGACGAAACTTCTTTTAAAAACATTAAAAATCTTAGTGGTTCCTTTGGACTGTACTGTATATATATATTTCCCCCTCACTACCAGAAAAAACTTGAAGAATCACGAACGCATATAAGCGGCAGGTTTATTGAAAAAATGTAAACGTTAAAAAAATGAAAAATTAGGAGAATCAATGAATTGTGAACAACTTACTGCCATTGTGTAAATAATATGTAATCATGTAAACCATAAAAACGTAACTGCAGTCTGATTACGAATATTTTAAAAAAGTAGTTTACTTTAATTACAAGTACTTGATTTTTGGAATCTGATTGCAGCTTTGCACATATGCTAAGTTAGCACTGTTTAAATGTAATGACAATAACTTTAGTAGGCTAACTATACAAATTTGGAAGTGTTAATGCAAGTATTTCTAAAAGAAATCTTTAAATAAACAACTTTTGCTTTGTATAGGAATATTTTTAAAAATTAATAAATAGTAAATTAGATTAATAAATGGACTTCCAGTGGAGTACAGCAGCACTGTTTTGCCAGCTGCCCTAGCGTTATTTTATTTAATTAATTAATTAATTTATGTTGGAACAGTAATCGCTAATATTGACAATTTAATTTAAAGGTGAAATGTGTCAAATTTGGGAGGATATTTTGACAGAAATGCAATATAGTATACATAACTATGTTTTCAGTGTTGTATAAAGACCTTAGAATCGGCCATTTATACCTCATACACCACAGGTCCATGTCAAGTTGCCATTATGCGTAGGCATGTTTCTACAGCAGCCCTAAACAGATAAACACTCTACAGAGCGAGTTTAGTCACTATGTTGTTTTTCTTCTAAATCATTTGTGTTTTTAGAGGCAGTTTGCATCGTCACTACGCTGAATACGCACAAAGTAGTGGTAGTCATCTGGTTTATTAGAAGCAGAGACCGTTCTTTGTTAGAAGTAAGAAGAAACCTCATTGTTTGACTGGCTAATGTACTCTCTGCTGTCTCAGATGACGACATCTTTGACTTGTGTCGGCCAGACGGCCACCGTAGCTTCTCTATTTTGTTTCAAAAGGGAAGGGTGCGAGAGGTGAGCTGCCGTTGGATGCAGTTCGCAACCTCACCGCTAGACCGCTAAAATTTACACACTGTAATTCAATTGCGTTATATAGCCATACACCATTAGAAAGCAGGAAGCTCGTTTCTGCCACAGAATTTAAAAAAAAAAGATAATTGCGACTTTTCAGCTCACAATTCTGATCAGACTTTTTTTTCTCACAATTGAGAGATACAGCTAAATTCGTTATAAAGTCAGATTCTACGGAAAAAAAGACACGCGTGCTTCTCACCCAAACACATAACGCACAGGTCGTGTGTCCTCAAGTGTCATCATCTCTGATACAGAGGCACATATTTACTGAAACACTTGGCTGAGTGATCATATTCACACGTACATAAACAAACGGAACCTGAAGACAAGAAAGAGGATGAGTTCTCAATGTAATATTGAAATTGATTTCTGGACAATTGTTATTATACATATCTGATATAGCATTTACAGTGGTGATCAGAATTATTGGCACCCTTGGTAAATATGATCAAAGATGACTATAAAAATAAATCTGCATTGTTTATCCTTTTTGATCTTTAATTAATAAAATTAGCAAAAATCTAACCTTTCATTGAAGGAAAAGAATTAAAAGTGGGGGGGGAAATCACATTATGAAATAAATGTTTTTCTTCAAAACATGTTGGCCACAATTATTGGCACCACTAGAATATTTATGAGTAAAATATCTCTGAAGTATATTCCCATTCATATTTACATTTTTTTAGCACACCAGGGTGATCATGAACATGAAATTGTCCAGCCATGACTTCCTGTTCCACAGGAGTACAAACATGAGGAAACACAAAGGCCAAATTCCCTTAATCATTCATCACAATCAGTAAAACAAAATAGAAAGTGGCTGTAAGAAAATATCTAAAGCATTGAAAATCCCCATTTCCACTATCAGGGCAATAATTAAGAAGTTCCAATCAACTAAAGATGTTACAAATCTGCCTGGAAGAGTACGTGTGTCTAAATCGTCCTAATGCGTGGTAAGAAGGAAAGTTTGAGTGGCCAAAGACTCTCCAAGGATCACAGTTGGAGAACTGCAGAGATTAGCTGAGTTTTAGAAAGCTTAAAAAAACTTATCAAACAGTACATCCCCACAAGTTGTTCAGGAGAGTTTCAAGAAAAATTCTCTGCTCTTATCCAGAAACAATCTCCAGCATATTCAGTTGTCAGTCAAGACTGGAACTTCAAACGGGACCAGCTTCTATGGTCAGATGAAACTAAAAAAAAGAGTATTTTGGCAGCAAACCCACCAGATGGGTTTGGTGCACACATGGATAAAAAAGTACCCCATGCCCATGGTTAAATATACTGCTGGATCTTTAATGTTGTGGGCCTATTTTTCTGCTGGAGGTCTTGGACATCTTGTTCAGATACATGGTATCATGGATTCTATCAAATACCAACAGATAAAAATTCAAAACCTGACCGCTTCTGCTAGAAATCCAACAATGGGCCATGGTTGGATCTTCCATTAGGACAATGATCCAAAACAAACATCAAAACCAACACAAAAATGTGTCACTGAGCCGAAAATGAAACTTCTGCCATGGCCATCCCAGTCCCCCGACCTGAACCCTAAAGAAAATGAGTGGAGTGAACTGAAGAGAAGAAGCACTAACATGGAGCTGTGAATCTGAAGGATCTGGAGATATTCTGCATGAAGGAATGGTCTCTGCTCTCTTGTCAGGTGTTCTCCAACTAATCAGGCATGATAGAAGAAGAGTGAGAGCTGTTTTCTTGGCAAAAGGAGGTTGCAAAAATTATTGAATAAAAAGGTGCCAATAATTGTGGCCAACGTGTTTTGTAGATAAACATTTATTTCATAATGTGACTTCCCCCCACTTTCAATTCTTTTTCTTCAATGAAAGGTTAGACTTTTGCTAATTTTAATAATTAAAGATCAAAAGGATAAACAATGCAGATTTATTTTTACAGTCATCTTTGATCATATTTACCAAGGGTGCCAATAATTCTGATCACCACTGTATAAGCAACCTAGAATTTCATTCACTGCTCTGTTTCTTTAAGCTATATATAATAAAATAAAAATGTAATTATATTCTGCTGAAATGAACGAAATTACTTGAAAAAAAAGAGATAAGTTTATTTTGATGAACAAGATTCAAAGATCAGAGTCAGTAAATATTTACGATCAGAAATCCTGTTGTGTGGCGGAAACCCCAAGAACAAACGCACACACGCTCTGGAGATCATCACATGAAACGAAACCATACCCAATCAGAAAGCAGCTGACGGAAGACTCACCTCCAGCTTGCGCTGTTAAAGGAACACTCCACTTTTTTTTTGAAAATAGGCTCATTTTCCAACTCCCCTAGAGTTATACAGTTGAGTTTTACCATTTTCGAATCCATTCAGCCAATCTCCGGGTCTGGCGGTGCCACTTTTAGCATAGCTTAGCATAGTTCATTGAATCTGATTAGGCTGTTAGCATCTTGCTCAAAAATGACCAAAGAGTTTCAATATTTTCCCTATTTAAAACTTGACTCTTCTGTAGTTACATCGTGTACTAAGACTGACGGAAAATGAAAAGTTGCAATTTTCTAGGCCGATATGGCTAGGAACTATACTCTCATTCCGGCGTAATAATCAAGGAACTTTGCTGCTGTACTATGGGTCATTTGAGCGAAATGCTAACGGTCTAATCAGATTCAATGAACTATGCTAAGCTATGCTAAAAGTGGTACCACCAGACCCGGAGATCGGCTGAATGGATTCGAAAACGGTAAAACTCAACTGTTTAACTCTAGGGGAGTTGGAAAATGAGCCTATTTTCAAAAAAAATGGAGTGTTCCTTTAAGGTAGGCTCATACTACACAACTTTTGGCTGGATTTTGCTGTCGCAGTGTCACAGGTGGTTGCAGAAATAGACGAAGAAGACAAATATAGTTCCAAACTACAAAGTTTAATAATGAATCCACAAGGCAGGCAGAAAGGCAGTGCAAACACATCTATACATAAAGATCAGAACTGATGATGGTAATTAAATAATGAGTAAAAGTAACCCAGGACACGTGACAAATTAAAACAAACTGAAAGTCCATGACAACAGAACCTAACAGGAGATAACTGTGACATAACGCCCCCCTCCAACAAGGCGTGACCTCACGCCATGGCAGAACAGAGGGAGGGTCGGAGGGGGCTTTGGAGGAGGACAAGGTGATGGTGAAAGCATGATGAGAGGCAGGCGTGGAGGGATGATGGCAGGAGGTTGCGAAGGCCTGGAGAAGGCAGGACAACACAAAAGGATGGTGATGGTAAGACGACGAGCAAAGGGATGGAAATGGCAGGACGACGATCCCCTGACGGTAACAATGGTGGTTGGCCAATGGCACAGATCCAGAGCTTCCTAGTGCCGACAGCCCAAGGCGGAGACGAGGGAGGGAGGAGCCAAGATGTTGCTGGATTGGCTGACGACATCTGAGGTATGACCAACGGAGACAGTGCCGATAAATCCAATGGCGCAGACCGAGGGAACTGAGTGACATCGCTGGTGAAGGAGACCAAGGCGATGTTGCAGCGATGAGCCTCGTAGGTGGAGCCAGAGTACCCTAGGGCTGGGGCGACGACGGTGTGACCGAGAACAAAGGTGATGCCGACGGGAAGGAGGAACCTGCTGCAGCCACTAGACTGAGGGTCTCTGGTGGAGCCGAAGGTGAGAGGAGCCAAGACAAGACAGTTGACGAGTCCCTACCGAAGTCTATCAGAAAGTTGCAGCAGCTCTGGCTCGTTTGGGGACGCTCAAGTTTGAGCCGTTGAGTGGCGCAGTGAAGCCGGCTGACAGAAAGCCCAGCAGTAGCAGCTGCCGCCCAGCAGAGGCGCCTCGACCACCGTCTCTCCCTAGACAGTCCCTCCAGGATTCCGCGATCGCAGAATCTAAATTGCCGCATATTTTCCGCAGATTTTGAGCCTAAACGCGTCATGTGACGTCATCACAACGTACATTCAGCCAAAGGAAAGCCCACTTCGAAGTAGACTACGTGTGTTTAACTTGAATCGATCGATAAACAACTGTTTGCGGCGTTGCTTCGGCAATGCATATGTCAGTCAGTCAACCACCGCAACAATCCCGCTGTAAGCGCGCAACTCTCTCTCACACACACACACACACACACACACACACACACACACACACACGAGCGTGCACGCTCTGAGTGACATCGTTTCCATCAATCGGTTCAGTTTATCAACAGTGTCTGTGTGTTGCATAAAAGAAGTTCACGCACTCTGTAAACAGCCCCAAAATGGAAGTGGAGCAAGACGGAACAAGTGAAGGAGACGCTGAATGAAAATGTATTCGATAATATTTCCAGGGTTACCCCTGTAAAAACAGCAGGCAACTACTTTACCTTTCTGACACCGCTTGTCTACTGATTGTTTACATTCGGACTTATGTTCTTTTGCACTTTAATCTGTTTGAAACAATGGACTACTTGCACAGCTACTTCCGCTTTCTACTTATTACGGCTCGAGCGTTTCCGGTCAGCGTTCAGCGCACTTACAGAGAGCTTCTTGTGAAAACGCAGATTATTACTACATTTTAGGGCTGCGAAATGTTTTTTAAACAATTAATCATATTCTCTGCATTAACATTAATTATCTTCAACCTGCTGAAATGTTTATTAATATATTTCCCTTCCAAATGCGCATTCTGAATAATAAATAAATATATTTCCCCACTAACCTTACGCCGTCAAGTGCTCGTCTTCTCATTAGCAGTGTTTTTCTCTTAATCATCATATTTCATACCTGTTAAATTTACATTTAAATGAATTTGACTGATAAACACAGGAAGTGCATTGTTTTACTATGGTAAGTGTAGTAACGATGTGTGACAACGCATTATCACGATGGCAAGACAAACAAAAAAAAGTTAAAACTGCTCTTTTATTCCAGTGTTTGAAATAGTTAATGAATGTGATAACTGCTTTAACGGTGTTATTAAGTAATCTTAAAGAATAACGCAATGACAGCGCAACTAACTTGAATATTTGGATTTTTGGCATAAATGTGTGAATTACATAAAGTTGTCAGAAAAAATGGCACAGAATAGAGACTAAAATATTATGTTCATTCTGATCTTTTTTTATCACGTCTCACACTGCAGCGTCGCAATCACTATTAGAGCGCTGACACCCCGTGGTGAAAGAATCACAGCTTATGTTGGATTAAAACTTAAAGTTCCGTTGAGTTTGGAAAGGTCTGTACACGGTAATCATCAGAATCTCTTCTCTTGTCTCTGAATATGTCTGGAATTTAAAATCATCCCGAGGACTCTCGTTTTAAGAGGGGTTTAGTTATCTATGTGATAACGGCTCATTGAAAATATATATAACCGGAAACAACTGAGCCGTAATATTTCAAACCGGATGTGCGTCACGAGGCTCAGTGCAAGTAGTCCATTGTTTGCTTTATACATTTTGTGTATTCTTCAAAAGTAGGCCACTGTTATATTTAAGGTTCTTTTTTGCTGTATTATAAAAATACTAATCAACCCTGTAAAGCTTGAAATAATATAATAGTAAAAAAATAATAATTTTTTTAAAAAATTCTTTTTTATCTTTAGACAAAAAATAAAAGAAGTTTGCATGTGCTTTATGTTTTGTCATATTTATTAAACCAGGATTTTATGGCCCAGTATGATATGGTGGGAGTATGGAGGGGGAAAACAGCTTAATTTTATTCAGAGGCCAAAAGCAAAAATTGCAGTTTGCTGCAGTTGTTATTTATGTAAATCAATGAGATCTGTGTAACAGTACAGCAGACTACTTTCATAAAATGCATATAAATATAACTTGTCACTCTATATCTTTTACAATATGTCTTGGTAAGAATATATTTTTATGATGAAAGCTCTATCATTTTTATTGTGGGGGGCAAAACACAATACAATGCAATGCAAATGCATACAATGATGATTGAGAGATGAACAAATAAATGTTCCTCAAAGCCTGTTGTATCACATTTGATATATAAAATATACAATACCTTCTAAATGACAACCATGCCCCCATAGTTTCACAAAATCCTTTGGGATGTAACCTTTTATATATATATTTTTTTTTGTTTGTTTTATTTGGTGTTACATTTGAAATAAAATGTTGAAATTATATTTTAAGTTATTATCAGTGTTCTCCTTTTCAAAATTACAAAGCCCAGTGGTTCTTGAGCTCAGAAAGTAATAAAAAGGTGTATTTTCACAAAAAAATTACACAAGAAATGCCACAAATTGCCGCAAATTTTGAGAAATGCCGCAGCAAAATCAGTAATTTTAGGCCGCAGAAATCAGAAAAAAAGTCCCGCGAAATCCTGGAGTCGTTTGGGAGGACAACACAAGCGGTAACTGACAACGTTAATTAATCAATTATGACATTATATATCAAAAATAAACCGCAGGAGACAATTAGTTTGTGACTTCTATGAAACACGGCATCAGCATGCTGTGTTTTTAACTTTTCAAGTGTTCTTGGAAATTTGCTGAGCACAGAAACAATGCAAAACCTGCTAATTATTCACATGAACTCACAGCATTGGGACAGTTTTACTTGCGAATCATTTAGCTGTAATCTGTGCTAATAAAAACAGATGTTTATAATCAATATTCATACATATACTTTCTATTTTTGTAAATTGTGTATTTTTAAAATAGATATTTTTGTATGTTGTTATTACCAATTTAGCTATTTATTCTATTTTTATTATCTGTCTTGTCACTGTCATTCTGTCTAGCATGTGTAAACATACCTGGCAATAAAGCTCTTTCTCATTCTGATTGTTTGCAGAAAAGCACACACAAGGGTGGAAATTCTTTGCTGGCCTCCAGAGAGCGTGGAAGTCTATAAAAGAATCCTTCCACACCCAGGAAGAAGTGTGTGCTTTTGTGCCTGAGGATCCCTCAGAGGAGCTTCCACACACATCCAGCATGGATCTGACAGGCACAGATCCACTGGAGTCTGAGCCAACAGACAGTGAGTCTCCAGATATTACCATTCTGATTCATGTCTATGTCAGCCTGATGTTTCTGGGCTTAGTTTTCATTTTTCTTCTGCTGGTTCCTCACCTGATCTGCACAGGTGTATTTCGTCACAAGCAGATGCTGCTGGAGTTCATTCTCATGTTGTATATAACATGTTGTTATGCATTTTTCAGGATCCTTTGAATCTCTTTATTATGTGGGAAAGAAACTGAAGTCGAGACGTGGTGTCAGTTATCATTTAGGATTTCGAAACTCAGATGACAAAACGAGTATGTTGCCCTTTCTGTATACACCAAACCTTTTGCCTCTTGTGTCCTTCTGTCTTTACTCTTTCAGTCCTGATGTAAACATCAGTGTTTACAGTTTTGATCAAAAAGGTACAGACTGTTAGATGTACACAAACAAAAATAAATCAGTTTACAAAAATGTTCTTCATTTTTCAGGTAATCATCACATTTATTAAGAAGAACCGGCCTGAGAAACTATTGGAATTGGTAAGTTGAAAAGACTTTATTCTTCATAAAATGTTTTATTAAATTCTAATTTGGTAATAAGTTTGTATGTAGACAGTATAAGATATAATTGAAATATCCTAGAAACATCAGTTGTAAAGTAGGCCCTACATTGCTTTCATCTTTCGAAAATGAAGTGTGCCCGGGCCTTTAGATAGGAGATTTGAGATCGGTAAGGAGTTAACTAACCTTTTGTCAATCTCTTTTCTTTAGCCTGGGTATTCCAAACCTTTAAGTAAAGAGGCAGCTGCAATGTTGATGGTGCAAAAGCCTCCAACTAGCAAGCATCTTGTACAATTATATGATCACTTTGATCACACATCTTGATTATGGAGTATCCAAGTTCCTACATCACCCTGTTTGAGTATGGCCAATGAAACAGAAGTAACCTGACTGAAACCATGGTGAAACACATAATTCGGGAGCTCATTGTTGCTCTTCAGCACCGCATGGATTGTGGTGTTTATCATGACATGCATATGAAAAACATACTTGTCTGCACAAAAACCCTGCATGTAAAGCTGATGGACTTTGGAGGCGCACTGCTTGTCGAAGAAAAACGTGAGTTAGCTTTTTAAGACAGGAACACACAAAGCCGACGGTTGGCAGTCGGGCAGTTTTCTTCATCGGCCGACTAAGTTTTCTCAGCGTGTTCCACACCGTCAGCTGAAGTTGGTCCTCGTTGGCTTTTTTTTTCAGCCGATTCGAAATGTTGAATCGCCGTCGGAGCTCGTCGGTCCGTCGGGCCATCTGATCATTCTGATTGGCTGTTCAGATACTGCCACCTGCTGGTACAGAAAGGCATTTCATCTCACGCAGGCACAGAACGGATGTGCTACTTGGCCGTCGGCTGTTTAGCGTCGGTTTGGTGTGTCAGGCCAATTTTGGACACAGACGCTGCCGACATGAGCTAACCCCGCAGTCTCCTTTCGTTGCCACTAGTTCATCAACGTCGGCTTGGTGTGTTCTGGCCTTTAAGCACAGTTCACTGATCACTTATTTACTACAGTTCACTGATGTTTTACTAAACACTGAGCATGTATTGCTTACAGGAGAAGATGAATCGGGGCAATCAGAAAGTACGCTGAATGGGCAACAACTGACGACATATGCAAACTGCTGGATGTGCTTGTCCCAAGAATAAGTCGTTGGTTTTGGATGAGACCACGCGTGTCCAAAGGTGAGGCCAATAACAAGTATGAAAAACATATAAAGCCCTGACATGAGTGACACTAAAATTATTAGTGGGCATCCAGAGAAAGTCATAGTAACAAATGCAGAGTATTTCATGGTAACATTACCTTACATGAACTACATATCTCAATCAAACATAACTAATCATATCTCTTCTAAAAAACGTTTACAGAATGCTGGATCTTCTTGAGCGCCTTCATGATGGAGAGTCACGGATGACGTTACAGGCCATTTTGGATCATGACTGGTTTAAAAGAAAAACCGAAGCATAAGAAAAGTAAGCATAAGAAAAAGATTATTTGCATTATTAGCCAGGTTCCCCTGCTTCGGCAGCTATAGCCTATGGCCATGGCCTATAGCTCAGCTGCAGGGTCATCAGACTGGGACCCCGGGGACGGTTTACGGCTTTAACCCCGGGACATCTCCCTTCCAACCCTGCATGATGACACTGATGGCAACTGTCCTCTACTTGTATCCTGTTTGTGTGCCACCAACATCTCCACCAACCTACTCAGAACATTATCGCGCCTCACCATGTGCAAGCCCCACCTTGCAGCCTGACAGGATGTGCTGGAGGCTTACATTTGGACTCCGTTCTTCCAGGCCAGGCCACCATGTTTCAGACAAGCGTCGCGGCAAGCCCAGCCATTTTCCTGAATTACTGTGGACACTGGATTTCACACAGCTTCAGTGTCCACACAATTTAACGCCACACCTTGTACTTGCCTGGAAGCTGGCTTTAATCAATCCTTCCCTAGTGAAAAAATAGTACACTTAAGCACAATTTATTCAAATGAAATTTAGTATAACTGAATGTATTTGTGGCACACTGTAAATTGTTATACTTAAAGTCTGTTCAAGTGGATCAACTAATTTTGTACTAAAGGCATTTTAGTTGTCCAAAAGCAGGGCTGAAGTACTTGTTTGTAAACTTGAAGTGTGCTAATGGCATCATTATTGTGTGCTTCTAATACAATAAAGTGATCTTTATAAATAATGGCACAGCTTTGAAATTTGCCTTTTACTGATATTTTAAAGACATTGGGAACAGATATATGTACATCCATGGATTCAAACCCGGGTCGCTGCTACACAAGTGCGCTCAGTTTACCAGTTGCACCACCAAGCAGATACACACAACACAAAACTCGGGTTACTTTGTGTTTTTTCTATACTGTTTGTGTAATACTATAAGCAAACATTCCAAAAAATGCTTAAAACTTTAAAAAAGTCCTATTTCATCTTTAATCATTTGTTAACTAATTTTGATAAATGTCAATGTCTTTTAGATGGAAAATGTTTTTTTAGTAGTATGACATCACTAGAATTGTCTTGCTTAAACGAATTCAAGAGAAAAACCATGACGGTTAAGCGCTACAAAAAATAATTATTCTGTTTTGAAACAAAAGCAAAAATATGATTTCATTATTATTAATATTATTATGGTAACACTTTACAATAAGGTTCATTAGTTAACTACATTAGTTAACATGAACTAATAATGAACTGCAATTATACAGCATTTATTAATCTTTGTTAATGTTAATTTCAACATTTGCTAATACATTAAAATGAAGATTTGTATTTGTTAACATTAGATAATGCACTGTGAACTAACATGAACAAACTATGAACAGCTGTATTTTTATTAACTAACGTTAACAAAGACTAACAAATACAGTAACAAATGTATTGCTCATGGTTAGTTCATGTTAGTTAATACATTAACTAATGTTAACTAATGAACCTTATTGTTACCATTATTGTTATTGTACGATTGCTTACTGCATAAACATAATTTGCATATTTTATTAAACCTGTTTATAAAACTCTGCTATTATTACAAATGAATGTGATTCTGCTGTTTAATCAATGGAGACTGACTGAAGTGCTTATGCAAATACAGTAGTCAACATTTGAAGTGGATCAAAACCTTTCATCAAAGTTGTCCTAAGGAAGTTGTCCTTCGTTCTTAGGAGAACTTTGATTAACTTTTTTGATCCACTTCAGATGTTGACTACTATACATTTCAGAGAGATAAGATGCAACACGGTAACAGGAAATGTGGTAATGATGATGTTGAACACCAGGTGGCAGTGTTGTAAGAAAATGTTACCCCTCATACTTTACGTTACATACACAAAAAGTTGCAAAAATGCATCAATTACTGTAAATATTGTTTTGTTTTGAGAAGTAGCCTAACGGCTGAAATTATTAATTAACTGTTAAAAATATAATATAAACCCATATATTTGTTTATAAATTGAACTACTGTTTAAAATTAGTTTGAAATACAGTCAGACAAAGAATAGACTGCATTTGTAAAATTCTATATTATATTTTACAGACAGACAGATGTTTGCTCCATTAACTGTAGCACATAAACTCTAAGACTTGTTAACTCTAATTCCTTGTCTTTATTATCCACTGACAGCTCTTAAAGTGATAGTTCACCCAAAATTAAAATTATGTCATCGTTTACTCAGCCTCAAGTTGTTCCAAACCTGTATGAATTTCTTTCTTCAGTTTCTTCAACCAAACAGTTGATGGCCCTATCGACTTCTATAGTATCTGTTTGAGATGTTTAATTACCCATATTCTTCAAAATATCTTCTTTTGTGTTCAGCAGAAGAAAGGAATTCATGTTTGGAACAACTTGAGGGTAAGTAAATGATGACAGAATTTTTGGGTGAACTATCCATTTAATTACTTTCAAATCCAGCGCTCCTAATGCGGTGTAAAATCATCAAATTCCCTGACATTTTAAGCTGTAAGGACATTCTTAAAAGGGTGTCCCTTATAAGTAAAACCTCGAAAACAATGGACCATTGAGAGAAAATTCAAGGCTTCACTCTCTCAGACTTAAATCTGTCTCATGACCCTATAAAGCTTGCATCATTTGATATAACACTGCCTGAAGCCGTACAGAAATTCTGCATTTTGGGAAGGATTATTATTAGTTCTTCTTATTATTAATTCTTATTCGTATACATTAATAATAATAATACAAATAATAATTACATTTATTTCATATTTAATTGTGAATATTTATTATTAAACAATTTGTATAATTACAAAATAAAGCTAAGCATATCAATGCACAATACTTGCTGCCTCTCCTAAAACATTATTTGGTCAAAGTATACCTTAACTTGGGTCCCGATGAATGCATATTAATCCTTACAAATAAATCAAAACCCTCTTTCATACCACATGCTTTAATATAAATTGCATTATAATACTCAGTGAGATTAGGATCACAAAAGAGGAATGAATATTTTAGAAGCAGAAGTTTGCAAGGACCGCATGGTCAGCCACTCCAACTGCTAAAGTAGTGCTAATCCTGGGGGTATTGAGGTTATTAGCCTCAGGAAACTATTGTGAACTGGACTGCTGAGGATTAACACATCACATGTTCACTGGGCACTAGGAGGTGCTGATGAATGGTGCTCGGATGATATCTTTTTACGTATGCGATTGGACGATAAGCATCTTGCCATGGCAGCCATTTGCGGTGAATTGTAGGCTGTTTGAATTTTACACCACATATTAATGGACATACGAATCACTTTTGCATGGGGCATGATGCAGGTCCATAATGTGCCAGCACATACAGTGCTCAGCGTAAATGATACACCCCCTTTGAAAAGTAACATTTTAAACAATATCTCAATGAACACAAAAATTATTTCCAAAATCCTGACAAGACTAAGTTTAATATAACATCTGTTTAACTTATAACATGAAAGTAAGGTTAATAATATAACTTTAAGAATATAACTTTTTATAAGAACAAAATTTTCAGTTTTACTCCAATTAGGGTGATGCAAAAATGAGTACACCCCACTAAAAGTCTGTGGAGCAAAGCTAAATTTTAGACTACAAATGTCTAATTTAACAAGAATTCAACCACAGGTGAGTCTAATTATTCATTACACTGGTGTCCAGCAGACAGTTGACTATAAAAGGGTGTTAAAACCCCTTCCCATTTCATGCTGTCAGCAATGGCATCACATGGAAGAGAAATGTCACAAGACCTGAGAAAGAAAATTAATTTCTTTACACCAGAAAGGTGAAGGCTACAAGAAGATCAGCAAAGCTTTACTTATCAGTCAGAATACTGTAGAAAAAGTGGTACAAAAATTTTAAAAAGATGAAACTGCAACCATCTCAGAGACATCCAGGTCATCCATGGAAGTTAACACCTCGACAGGAGTGTCTTCTGATGAGAAGAGTTGAAGAAAATCGGCATGCAAGTTCACTGCAGTTATCTAAAGAAGTAGAAAGCCAAACTGGGTTGACTATTTCCCGTGACACAATACAGCATACACTGCAGAGGAATGGCATGCATGGGTGCCGTCCACGAAAGAAGCCTCTCCTAAAGCCCAGGCACAAAAGAGCCTGCCTAGAGTTTGTCAGGGCCCATGCTGTCGCAAAGATGAGGAAAACAAAGAAAAAAGCATGGTGCCTACAGTGAAACATGGTGGTGGCAGTGTCCTTATGTGGGGCTGCACGAGTGCTGCTGGTGTCGGGGAGCTGCATTTCATTGATGGCATCATGAATTCACAGATGTACTGCTCTATACTGAAAGAGAAGATGCTACCATCACTCCGTGCCCTTGGTCGTCGTGCACTTTTCCAACATGACAATGATCCTAAACACACATCTAAGGCCACTGTTGGATTTCTGAAGAAGAAAAGGTTGAAAGTGATTCAGTGGCTCCTGATCTGAACCCAAGCGATCACCTATGCGGAATTCTGAAGAGACAAGTTGAGCATCACTCTCCATCCAGTCTCTAAAAGAGGTCATTCGTGAAGAATGGGAAAAGATAGATGTTGCAAAATGTCGCCAACTTGTTCATTCCATGCCTAGAAGACTTTGTGTGTCATTATCATGGAGGCCATACAAAGTACTAGATGTAGTAGTTTTTGCTGTGGGGTGTACTCATTTTTGCATCACCCTAATTTAAGTAAAACTGAAAAATGTGCAATCTAAGTTATATTATTAACCTTACTTTCATGTTATAAGTTAAACAGATGTTATATTAAACTTAATCTTGTCAACATTTTGGAAATAGTTTTTGTGTTCATTGAGATATTGTATAAAATGTTACTTTTCAAAGGGGGTGTATCATTTACGCTGAGCACTGTACTTTACTGACATCGTGCATACATGGTTCATGGCAGTTGATATCATTTTTATTCTAGAGCTGTAATGTTACATTGGCTGCCTTTGAAAACACTAGGGAGAGTCTGAGGAGAGAACCTGAAGTATATAACTATAGAACTTTACTGGATCTGACTCTAGTCCTTGTAAACTTGGTGATTACCATTTTATCTGTGTCCAAATTGTAATGAAAGTGCCTACATTAGTATTATCTAATTCTAATTATGTTAAGTTATGCTGTGTGTGTAATATTGTTATACTCAACTCCTCAGTCACATATTTTGTTCTTATATAGGAACGAGAATCATTTATATCCAATGAATAAATGAGTAAAGAGGCATTTTGTCTTTTTTATTATTTTATTATGTTTATAAAGCAAAAAAAAAAAAAAAGGGGGGGGGGGGTATACTGCAACAAAGCAATTTATATATCACATCAAACTAAGAGTCAGTCATTAAAATCTAACAAAGTCTTTAATCTGTCTTGAAGCACAGAGTTCATCCGGTCATGCATCTTTTTCATATGTCCTGATAGCGACCACATCATCCATGGTGCATTTCTGTACAGATGAATGGAAGAAGAGAGAGAGAGAGAGAGAGAGATTAACAGCATGCTAAACAATGGATGCAACACTAAAAAGCCTAATCAAATGGTTTTCTAATAAAATAATGTAATATTCAAAATCTATTTTTATGTATATAGGTAAAGAAAGCATTTGCTTGTACAAATTGCAGATGCTTTGTACACATACCGCTATCATTTTGCAGTCCTGAATCTCTCTTTCAATTATTGTGGTCTTCCCCTCCCAGGTCTGCGTTTGAATAAGTTTACCATCTGCAAGGCTCAGAATAGTCTGATGAAGAGATAAATGAAAATGAAAAAACACATAATAATAATAATAATAATAATAATGATGATAATAATAATAATAATAATAATAATGGCTAAAATAATAATTTAAAAAAACTTTATTAAAATATAACATTTTATCTAATATTTTTTCTAATTATTTAATATTTATGTATTTATTACAGTGCTCTTACCTTCACTTTTCTGTCATCAGCTGTTGTCTCATCAAATTCTTCATCTAATTTGAATTTGATTTCCAGGGTCTTTAAAGTAGTGACAGCTTTCATAGAGATGAACCCCTGGTCATCCAAAGCAATTGTCAGACTGGGTTTTGCAAGGTTAGCCATTTGCCGAGAAGCAAAACCAGCACCTGCAACCAGCAACACAGAAAATGACATTACTGGTATTTCAACAGGTGCATGACTGTAATAGGCCTACAACTGGACAAAAAGTTGCCTAGTGGCATAAGTGAATAAAAAAAAAAAAAACATAGTTTTTATGTATAATACTATTAGTCTTACCTACAGCCTTCATGTATTCATCAAAATTGTCACTTGAAGTCATTTTCCATTTACCAACAAATTGCTCAACCATTGTTACAAGAAAGAAAGGACAATTACAACACAAGACGTTTAATATGTGCATAAAGTGCTGCAAAGGCGCAGAGCAGAATAGATGGAAATTTAAAGAGTGCAGGGATAAGATTTACCACTCGCTGACCAATCAGTAACATTGCTGTGATATTTGAGAATTTGATTGGTTAACAGATTTTGAAAGGGGAGGGCTTGATAGAGCTGCATTTGAAGGTCAAAAGTCATGACATATAAAATCATTTACTTAATAACAGTGGACATGTTGATTATGCTAATAATTATATATTTAACTTGACAACTTCTTAAACAATATGTTGTTGAGCACATACAGTGCTCAGCGTAAATGAGTACACCCCCTTTGAAAAGTAACATTTTAAACAATATCTCAATGAACACAAAAACTATTTCCAAAATCCTGGCAAGACTAAGTTTAATATAACATCTGTTTAACTTATAACATGAAAGTAAGGTTAATAATATAACTTAGAGAACAAAATTTTCAGTTTTACTCCAATTAGGGTGATGCAAAAATGAGTACACCCCACTAAAAGTCTCTGGAGCAAAGCTTAATTTTAGACTACAAATGTCAAATTTAACAAGAATTCAACCACAGGTGAGTCTAATTATTCATTACACAGGTGTCCAGCAGACAGTTGACTATAAAAGGGTGTTAAAACCCCTTCCAATTTCATGCTGTCAGCAATGGCACCACATGGAAGAGAAATGTCACCAGACATGAAAAAGAAAATAATTTCTTTACACCAGAAAGGTGAAGGCTACAAGAAGATCAGCAAAGCTTTACTTATCAGTCAGAATACTGTAGCAAAAGTGGTACAAAAATTTAAAAAAGATGGAACTGCAACCATCTCACAGAGACATCCAGGTCATCCATGGAAGTTAACACCTCGACAGGAGCGTCTTCTGATGAGAAGGGTTGAAGAAAATCGGCAAGCAAGTTCACTGCAGTTATCTAAAGAAGTAGAAAGCCAAACTGGGTTGACTATTTCCCGTGACACAATACGGCGTACACTGCAGAGGAATGGCATGCATGGATGCCGTCCACGAAAGAAGCTTCTCCTAAAGCCCAGGCGCAAAAAAGCCCGTCTAGATTTTGTCAGGGCCCATGCTGATAAAGATGAAGACTACTGGGACTCTATACTCTGGAGTGATGAGACCAAGATAAATGTTTTTGGAACTGATGGCTTCAAAACTGTATGCCGTCGCAAAGGTGAGGAAAACAAAGAAAAATGCATGGTGCCTACAGTGAAACATGGTGGTGTCAGTGTCCTTATGTGGGGCTGCATGAGTGCTGCTGGTGTCGGGGAGCTGCATTTCATTGATGGCATCATGAATTCACAGATGTACTGCTCTATACTGAAAGAGAAGATGCTACCATCACTCCGTGCCCTTGGTCGTCGTGCACTTTTCCAACATGACAATGATCCTAAACACACATCTAAGGCCACTGTTGGATTTCTGAAGAAGAAAAGGTTGAAAGTGATTCAGTGGCTCCTGATCTGAACCCAATCAAGCACCTATGGTGAATTCTGAAGAGACAAGTTGAGCATCACTCTCCATCCAGCATCCAGTCTCTAAAAGAGGTCATTCTTGAAGAATGGAAAAAGATAGATGTTGCAAAATGTCGCCAACTTGTTCATTGCATGCCTAGAAGACTTGGTGCTGTCATTAAAAATCATGGAGGCCATACAAAGTACTAGATGTAGTAGTTTTTGCTGTGGGTTGTACTCATTTTTGCATCACCCTAATTTGAGTAAAACTGAAAAATGTGCAATCTAAGATATTTTGTTAACCTTACTTTCATGTTATAAGTTAAACATGTTATATTAAACTTAATCTTGTCAACATTTTGGAAATAGTTTTTGTGTTCATTGAGATATTGTATAAAATGTTACTTTTCAAAGGGGGTGTATCATTTACGCTGAGCACTGTACTTTACTGACATCGTGCATACATGGTTCATGGCAGTTGATATCATTTTTATTCTAGAGCTGTAATGTTGCATTGGCTGCCTTTGAAAACACTAGGGAGAGTCTGAGGAGAGAACCTGAAGTATATAACTATAGAACTTTACTGGATCTGACTCTAGTCCTTGTAAACTTGGTGATTACCATTTTATCTGTGTCCAAATTGTAATGAAAGTGCCTACATTAGTATTATCTAATTCTAATTATGTTAAGTTATGCTGTGTGTGTAATATTGTTATACTCAACTATTCAGTCGCATATTTTGTTCTTATATAGGAACGAGAATCATTTATATCCAATCAATAAATGAGTAAAGAGACATTTTGTCTTTTTTATTATTTTTTATTATGTTTATAAAGCAAAAAAAAAAGGGGGGGGGGGGGGTATACTGCAACAAAGCAATTCATATATCACATCAAACTAAGAGTCAGTCATTAAAATCTAACAAAGTCTTTAATCTGTCTTGAAGCACAGAGTTCATCCGGTCATGCATCTTTTTCATATGTCCTGATAGCGACCACATCATCCATGGTGCATTTCTGTACAGATGAATGGAAGAAGAGAGAGAGAGAGAGAAAGAGAGAGAGAGATTAACAGCATGCTAAACAATGGATGCAACACTAAAAAGCCTAATCAAATGGTTTTCTAATAAAATAATGTAATATTCAAAATCTATTTTTATATATATAGGTAAAGAAAGCATTTGCTTGTATAAATTGCAGATGCTTTGTACACATACCGCTGTCATTTTGCAGTCCTGAATCTCTCTTTCAATTATTGTGGTCTTCCCCTCCCAGGTCTGCGTTTGAATAAGTTTACCATCTGCAAGGCTCATAATAGTCTGATGAAGAGATAAATAAAAATGAAAAAACACATAATGATAATAATAATAATGGCTAAAAATAATAATAATAAAAAATACTATATTAAAATATAACTTTTTAAAATATATCTGTATATATTTATCTAATATTTTTTCTAATTATTTAATATTTATGTATTTATTACAATGCTCTTACCTTCACTTTTCTGTCATCAGCTGTTGTCTCATCAAATTCTTCATCTAATTTGAATTTGATTTCCAGGGTCTTGAAAGTAGTGACAGCTTTCATAGAGATGAACCCCTGGTCATCCAAAGCAATTGTCAGACTGGGTTTTGCAAGGTTAGCCATTTGCCGAGAAGCAAAACCAGCACCTGCAACCAGCAACACAGAAAATGACATTACTGGTATTTCAACAGGTGCATGACTGTAATAGGCCTACAACTGGACAAAAAGTTGCCTAGTGGCATAAGTGAATAAAAAAAAAAAAAAAAAAAGTTTTTATGTATAATACTATTAGTCTTACCTACAGCCTTCATGTATTCATCAAAATTGTCACTTGAAGTCATTTTCCATTTACCAACAAATTGCTCAACCATTGTTACAAGAAAGAAAGGACAATTACAACACAAGACGTTTAATATATGTGCATAAAGTGCTGCAAAGCCGCAGAGCAGAATAGATGGAGATTTAAAGAGTGCAGGGATAAGATTTACCACTCGCTGACCAATCAGTAACATTGCTGTGATATTTGAGAATTTGATTGGTTAACAGGTTTTGAAAGGGGAGGGCTTGATAGAGCTGCATTTGAAGGTCAAAAGTCAAGCCATATAAAATCGTTTACTTATAGTGAATAATTAAAGTGTTGATTATGCTAATAATAATAATATATTTAACTTGACAACTTCTTAAGCAATATGTTTTTAAAGAATTAGCCTATGGAATGACCTGATGCAGTTTAGAGTTGACAGACCCACATCTAGTGCAGAACTGAAGCTTTGTTCTTGATGAGCATTAACAGTTTTTTAATAATTCAAAATCTGCACTTAATGAGTCCATAAATAGGAAGGATTTAGCTAAACATGACAAACCCTTGGAGTTGGACTGTAATGTATGCAATAGCCTACATGTTTTCTTTCTCGATGTCTAAGTTTAGTGCAGAACGGAAACGGTGACATCTACTGGTGATGATTGATAATAACGCAATTCTGCAACAGAATATACAGCAGAATTGCAATCCTGACATTAAAGAGCGTAATAGTCAGACATGAGGGTCATCAATAGAGTTTCTGTTTTATTCACTCAGTATCAGTGCTGGAGATGTGTATGTATGTCAAACAAAAATAATGTTACCTTAAAAAGTAGGATGATTACTTTTTTTCCTGCGATTTTGCAAGATTGTCCTCCCAACATCTAAACCATGTACAACACCATCCAACTCTAGGGCAAATGCTCAGGTTCAGTTTAAACAAAACAATAATAATAAAAAAATCACTTTACAAGTATTCAATTTAAAATAAATCATATACCATTTATGCTAATAATCCTTTTAAATTAATTATTCATAAAAATCATGAAGACTTCTCTGTGCCTTTCATGGTAAACACAAGCATGTTTGCAGTGCAGGTGCATTGGCATCGAGCTCACCTCAATTGTTAATTAATTAAACAGACATTAATTCCCCTTAATTAGTCATGTAGATGCTGTTGTCCAATCTCTAACCTACCAGATGACTGCTATTAATAATTAATCACAAGCAAATGGCTGTCTTTAGTATTGTAAATAGTAATTTATAAACAAGTGTTAGCATGTGTAACATACTATTTACGCTTGTGTGTGTGTGAGACAAGTTAATTTACTCCCTTCACTAACAGTTTGTAGTGCGGCACATGAAAATAACAGAGAGACTTTAGGGGATGACAATTATGTGGTAAGTTGCAACCGCAAATACAGAATGAATGAAACCATAATGGAGTACACAATATAACACAAAGGTCTTTGAGTGCAAAGATCTGCACTCAACAAAACAATAATTAGTTTAAGGAATCTGTAGAGAGCGGAAAGAGGGGGAAAATAAGAGAATGTAGGGCAATAACAGGCTTCTTACAGAGGGATGATTATTTTATTGCTTGTTCTGCTGAACTATCATCAATTACTGCCTTCCACATATTTTCCCACAGGCTGAACCTGCTCTCTCTG
Source organism: Megalobrama amblycephala (assembly GCF_018812025.1). NCBI lineage: Eukaryota > Metazoa > Chordata > Actinopteri > Cypriniformes > Xenocyprididae > Megalobrama > Megalobrama amblycephala. The sequence continues at coordinate 16,858,900 of NC_063056.1, read as the reverse complement.
CTGCTGAGCAGCTGCTACAGTGCATCTGTGTGGACAGTCTGACAGAAAGAATGAAACAAACTTTCCTGTAAAAGGGTTTTCTTTTTTGCCCTCTAATAATTCATATAATATTAATACTATATAAAAATAATATAATAATAATTCATAATTCCAGCAAAAAAAAATATATATATATCATATGTTTGCTTTGAATGTTTTATATAGAGAGTTTATTATTATATAGCTTAGAATATTTTATATTATGTACAAATTATATATATATATATAATTATATATAATTTATATATATATATATATATATATATATATATATATATACACACACACACACCGATCAGGCATAATATTATGACCACAATATTGTGTTGGTCCCTTGTCTGGCTATCACCAGACCAAGCTCAATTTAAAATTGAACATTGGTCTGGGGAGTTTGCTATGCATTTCCTACTGCACAAGAGGCGTCATCAACGAGCATTATTCACGCAATTGGATAGTCCTTCAACCAATCAGATCAACGATCCGGGTGACGTACTTTGCAGAGCGACGCGAAAACTCCAGACAGGTTTAGTTTGTACTGGTTTGTAGCATTGATCAGCGGTTTGCAGATGCAGCAATGGCATCAAGCGATTTTTGCAGGTTGTGCAAAAAAAAAACCACCCACTCGAGCGATTTGTTTGCTAAACTAAAGAAGTCATTCAGCATCGTCGAGAGGTTAAAAGGAATTGGATTGACGGTCGTGCTTGTCGTCACTTCTCTATCGTCATCGTGTTATACCGCCAATAGCGAGCAAGGTGGATAAAGCCAGTCTGTGATTGGTTCCTGCAAAAGTGTAACAGAAGCAGTAGAAATGAATGTACGGGTTTGCAGACTGAGTTGCCGGGCAAAATCAAATCGCCGGCAGAACAGGCTGGGTTTACCCAGTCTTGGTCCCCCTTTTGCTGCCAAAAACAGCCCTGACCTGTCAAGGCATGGACTCCACTAGACCCCTGAAGGTGGGCTGTGGTATCTGGCACCAAGATGTTAGCAGCAGATCCTTCAAGTCCTGTAAGTTGTGAGGTGGTGCCTCTATAGATCGGACTTGTTTGTTCAGCACATCCCACAGATGCTCGATTGGATTGAGGCTAAGTCAACACCTCAAACTCGTTGTTGTGCTCGTCAAACCATTCCTGACCCATTTTTGCTTTGTGGCAGGGCGCATTATCCTGCTGAAAGAGGCCACGGTCACCAGGGAATTCAGTTTCCATGAAAGGGTGTACATGGTCTGCAACAATGCTTAGGTAGGCGGTACGTGTCAAAGTAGCATCCACATGGATGGCAGGATCCAAGGTTTCCCAGCAGAACATTGCCCAAAGCATCACACTGCCTCCACCGGCTTGCCTTCTTCCCATAGTGCATCCTGGTGCCACGTGTTCCCCAGGTAAGCGACGCACACGCACCCGGCCATCCACGTGACAGAAAACGTGATTCATCAGACCAGGCCACCTTCTTCCATTGTCCCGCGGTCCAGTTCTGATGCTCACACGCCCACTGTTGGTGCTTTCGGCAGTGGACAGAGACAGGGACAGTGGCACTTAATCCTGCTGGAAGTAGCCATCAGAAGATGGGTACACTGTGGTCATAAATGGATGGACATGGTCAGCGACAAAACTCAGGTCGGCTGTGGTGTTTAAACGGTGCTCAATTGGTACTAAGAGGCCCAAAGTGTGCCAAGAATAAATCCCCCACATCATTACACCACAACCATCAGCCTGAAGTGTTGATACAAGACAGGACGGATCCATGCTTTCATGTTGTTTACACCAAATTCTGACCCTACCATCTGAATGTCACAGCAGAAATTGAGGCTCATCAGGCCAGGCCATGTTTTTACAATCTTCTATTGTCCAATTTTGGGGAGCCCGAGTTAAATGTAGGCTCAGTGTTCTTAGCTCTCAGTGTTCAAATGTAGGCTCCTGTTCTTAGCTGACAGGAGTGGCACCAGTGTGGTCTTCTGCTGCTGTAGCCCATCTGCTTCAAAGTTCAACGTGTTGTGCATTCAGAGATACTCTTCTGCAGACCTCAGTTGTAACGAGTGGTTATTTGAGTGACTGTTGCCTAGCTATCATCTCGAAACCAGTCTGGCCATTTTCCTCTGACCTCTGGCACCAACAAGGCATTTAGCTCACAGAACTGCTGCTCACTAGATAGTTTCTGAAATACTCAGACCAGCCCATCTGGCACCAACCATACCATATTCAGTCACTTAAATCACCCCTTTCCACCATTCTGATGCTCAGTTTGAACTTCAGTAGATCGTCTTGACCATGTCTAAATGCATTGAGTTGCTGCCAAGTGATTGGTTGATTAGATATTTGCATTACCGAGTTGTGTTGATAAGCTTAGCCCATATGTCACAATAGGTTTACTGGCATCTGCTGGTGAAGCGCTATAATGACATTACGAAAAGCTTCATAAAAAACCAAACAGAGTCCACCATGTTCACAGAACCCCAAACCTTTATTTTCACCAAAGTTTGCACACACAGAAATGAGAGGGGAAAAGACAATTTTGGCAGCCGAAGACACTTCAAGCATATTTATAGAAGAGACAGTGATCTGAAAAAAAAAAAAAATCAAAATAAAATCATAATCATTCAGTGCATATTCTGCATCTGCCCATCACTTCACCTCTGGAGAGAAAGGACACAAATGCTCTGTCAACCTAACATGTACACACACACTTACACACACTCCCTCTAATCTCACCAAAATAAACCAAATAGAAAATAGTCACATGTCAAAGGCTGTAGTTGGGAGTATATGAGGATACATTCAGCTGGTAAGGATGTTACCTATTTTATCAAGCCAGAAACATGTCAGAACATTCGGGGAGATACAACTCCTTTAATTACACCACTGTACTAATGAAGATGTCCTGCTAGAGACAGATGACAAACATCAGCTTTGAGAGCCGAAGGCCTGAATCAATGTGTGGGTAGGGCAACAGGATAGGAACTGGCTGGTTATTTTTTTCCTTTTCTTTTAATATAACGCAGGCGATGTCAAGCTGTCTAGTCCAAAGGGTCCAGAAAGGGTGCAGTGTTCCCAATCGTCAGCCAACAAAAGAGTACGTTTGCAGATGTCGACATGCAGATGTTCAAGAGAGGGATATTTCATTTTACAGAGGTTAAGCAAAGGAACTAAAATACAGAATTTCAAAGGAGACACTATTAACATGTTTTTATTTGTTTCAGTACTCATATTTCAAGCTTTTTGTTCAGCAAAAAGTGGCTATGTCTTGATCATGCTGTATATAAACTTAAGTGCACTATATATTTATGAGTCTTGGGGTATGTTTTCTTTTTAAAATGTAAATCTATGTTGACCTGGGGCCTGAGCACTGAAGCTTTTTGCATTCTTCACAATTACACCAAACTTTACATCATTTAACACTGCAAACGTAAGCGAGCAGCTTTCTCACAACACCAATAAACCTTTCACGTGATCAAACCAGACGTGCCTGAATCAAAACAAAAAAACGGAGAAACTGACAAAGAATGATAATAAAAGAATGAACAATAATGTACCATGTAGATTTGATACATTTGATTTGTTATCATTCAATCTGATAGATAGATAGATAGATAGATAGATAGATAGATAGATAGATAGATAGATAGATAGATAGATAGATAGATAGATAGATAGATAGATAGATAGATAGATAGATAGATAGATAGATAGATAAAAAAAAGATGTATTTACAAAATAATACTTGTGTCTTCCCATTACTCTATGAAATCAAGCAAGACCGTTCAAACAGTATACGAGTGTGATATTAGTTGTTTTGACTGGTTTTTACCAGTGGTTGTGTGTGAGTGTGCGTGAGCAGGATAGGATGACAGGTTGGCTGATGAAGGGTATGAGGAGGAGGAGAACTTCACGCTATTAGCTCTTCCCTCAGCTCCTTGTTCCTGCGGACAATTGCAGCATGTCGCTCCTGATAGGATCAAAACAGACAAATAGTATCACATACTATAATACTGATCATTTAAGACTGAAATAATAAATGTTAAAATAATTAAAGGTACACTATGTAACTTTTTTGTTGTTCAAAATGAACAAAATTTAAAGGTTCAGTGTGTACATTTTAGCGGCATCTAGCGGTGAGGAAGCGAATTGCAACCAACGGCTCAGTCCACCGCTCACCCCTCCCTTTAAAAGCACATAGAGAAGCTACGGTGGCCGACACAGGACAAAGATGTCGTCGTCTGAGACAGAAGAGAGTAGCCAGTCAAGCAAACGCACTCTTTAGAGCAGTTTGTCCGTTTAGGGCTACTGTAGAAACATGGCAAAATGGCGATTTCCATGTAAGAGGACCCGCGGTGTATGTAGATATAAACGGCTCATTCTAAGGTAATAAAAAAACGGTTCATTATGTAAGGTCTTCATACACCACTGAAAACGTAGTTATGTATATTATATTGCATTTCTGTCAATAGATCCTCCTAAATATTACACACTGGACCATGTCAATACATCATCATTATCATCCTACTTCCAAATTGTGTTTTTGTCTTAGCCTGATTCACTATGGTAAGCCTATTATAAGTGTTTATATTTTAGAATGGGATGGTTTTTGCAGGAAATTGTGTCTCGTCATATCTGTGAATAGAGAAAAGTTGCTCTGGCTACTTTGGTTGACATGGAGCATGCTAAATCTCTAACCTCCGGGGGATCACCCATTCAAAACAAAGGAGAGTTTGCTGGCAAAAAGAGATTGCAACAGAGCTCGTAATAAAACCAGAATCAACATTGGCTTGGTTTTTGGACATGGCGAGAATTAACCCTTTCACATGTAAAGCCGGGGACACACCTAACGATTAGCTGAAACATTCTAAGACTGAACTGAACACACATACCGATTGTTTCCTTCGACTGGAGCCGATTTATATACTCACACATGGAATCTGAACACCGACTGTAATCGCAGACTGAATGCAACTGGCTCTGACTGGACGCGTTTGAGCGCAATCAGTCATAAGTATCAATTTACATTCATAATCTGCCTTACAATCGTTAAGTGTGTGCGCGGCTTAAGTTTCAAACATTCTGTCTGAGCCCCCAGCGTGAGTTTTTCAAGGCGACCGTTATTTAGAACGTATCACTTTATTGTTTCCACGGTGACGCGTCATTGCTTGTTACGTGACACATCGCAGCCACAATAGCGCTGTATGACTGATGATCTGCTTTTATGTTTATTTTTCCTTTTTTATTCAAAATATTCACAAATTTGTTAACTATAGCATGAAATATCTGATATTCCGATTGTCGAATATGTGCAAGTGGATGTGTTTTGCTGTTTAAACGTCTTTATAACGATCGCGTTAGTTGAGCTATATGCGCGATGGGCGCCGCCATGTTAGTTTGTGCCACAGCAGAGAATCGGATCTGATTTACAACACGCAAATTCATCCACTTCTCCCGAAATACATGAAAATAAGTGAGCCGGTGAACTGGGAGAAGAATAGAGTAAACTCTAAAGTTAATTACACAATGTATATCTGATACGAATAAAACATGTTGCCTAATTATAATGGAAATGATTGTTATTGCCACTTCTATAGACATCATTGTGTATTTTACAAACTCTAAATGTATTGTTTTGTTTGTACTTATGTGTATTTAAATGTCTGAAACCTAAAATAAACATTATGCGGTTGAAAACATTGAATATTTGTGATATATGAAAAGCGCTACACATGTCCATCTCTGGTTAGCGCCATCCTTTCCATCTAAACTGGTTATATCTCTTAAGCCTAGTAGTCAATGTTTTATGAGCAGTAAGATAATCTTATGAGAAAGTACCATATTCACGCATAAGTCACGCAGAGCTGAATCACAACCAAAACAATGTTCTTCTGCAAAATGCATGCAGTTTTGTTTTTTTAACACTAGAGGGCCAAAAGTTACATAGTATACCTTTAACTACCAAAACTAATTTATTATTTATTATTAATTTAATATTATTTAAAATATTAAATAATTAAATTTAAGATGAATAAATGAATGATGAATAAAATAATGTTTTAAATAATTATATATGTAGTCGAACTGCTTTGCTCACCTTTCTCATGCAAGCGATCCATCATGGCTGCCAGGTAAGCCTCCCGGTTTTCCTTGATCTGCTCCATCTTCAGGATGAGCTTTTCCTCTGCCATCTTGCTGAAGTTGCTGTTCTCCTCCATGGCTTTGAGCAGCACATCCCTCTCATGCTCGCGTTTCTCAGCCAGAGCTTTGAGCACCTGAGCTTCCTGGGACTGTTGAGGAAAGTCGTTATATACATGAGCATCCAAACATTCTGGTATGGAAGGCCATACATTTCCTGAGGGTTAAATGGATTTCAAAGTGGTTGACCAATATTTATTGATGCATTAATTCACTTGTCTGTGGTAATGAAATTCTAAGCTTTATAGCTACAGATAAGTAAGCTTAAATGCATTCAGTTCCACTAACCCTCCTGCGGTCCTCAGCAGCCTCCAGTTTCTTCTGGATGTCTTCCAGTGACACATCCCTCTTCTTTGGAGGGGAGGTGATGCTGTGGGCCACATCTGACACCGGTGAGGGCGGCTTCAGGATCACCTCAAAGGCCTGGCCTGAGGCCCTTTTGTTTATGGGCTTTACTTCCATATCTACAAGACAATGTCAAATGACATCACTTAATAAAAGGGGCATAGATTTAATAAATGCATGTCATTTAATTATGGAAGCCCATTTCCTCCACATGAGAAAAAAATGCTTTGATAAATAATAATTCCAACATAAAAAAAATCATAATTATGACATAAAAAGTACAAATAAAGACATACTAAGTCATAAATATGACAAAAGTTGGAATTATGACATAAGTTTTAATTATTAGTTAAAAATGATAATATAACTATGAGATACTAAGTCATAATCATGAGATAAAAAGTAAAAATTATGAGATACTAAGTCATAACTATGACATAAAAGTCAGAATTATGACGTAAGCCTTAATTATGAGAAAAAAGTTGAAATTATGACAATTATGAGATAATTTTTCTTATGTGGTACAATTGGGCTTCCATAGTTAATTCATATTTCAATTAATTCACTTTGCATACATTTCAGAGCATAATTAATCAAGATTCTGATCAAGAAATTATCAACATTTTTAAACCATCCTTTTATTTATTTATATAAATTCTTATATATCCTCATATTATGACAAAAATTACAAATTATGACAATTATAAGATACTAAGAGATAAAAAAAAATGAAATTATGATATAATTGAGATAAAAAGTCAAATTGACATTAGTAAATTATGAGAAAAAAGTGATGACATATCTCATCATTTCGACTTTTTGTCATTTCAATTTTATCTTAAAATTATGACTTGGTATGTCATATTTTTGACTTTTTATATAAATTTGACATTTTGTCATCATTTAAGCTTTTTATGTCATAATTCCGATGTAACAAAAGATTATTTTTTTATTATGTGGTGCAAATGGGCTTCCATAGTTAATTCATATTTCAATTAATTCATCTTTTTATACATTTCAGAGCATAATTAATCAAGATTCTGATCAAGAAATGATCAACATTTTTAAACCATCCTTTTATTTATTTATATAAATTCTTATATATCCTCATATTATTACAAAAATGACAAATTATGACAATTATAAGATACTAAGAGATAAAAAAAAATGAAATTATGATATAATTGTCGAATTGACATTAGTAAATTATGAGAAAAAAAGTGATGACATACTAAGTCCTAATTATGACATGACATTATGAGACTTTATCTCATAATTTCAACTTTTCTCTCATAATTTCGTCTTTTTGTCATTTCAATTTTATCTTAAAATTATGACTTGGTATGTCATATTTTAGACTTTTTAAATAAATTTGACATTTTGTCATCATTTAAGCTTTTTATGTCATAATTCCGATGTAACAAAAGATTATTTTTTTCTTATGTGGTGCAAATGGGCTTCCATAGTTAATTCATGTTTCAATTAATTCATCTTTTCATAAATTTCAGAGCATAATTAATCAAGAAATTATCAACATTTTTAATACGTTCTTTTATTTATTAATTTATTTATTTTTATAATATAAATTCTTATATTTCTTCATATTTATTATGTAAATGTACTATTTGTGTATTTATTATATAAAATCATATATATATATATATATATATATATATATATATATATATATATATATCAACAAGTGAAGAAATATATAATTATATATATCACACTTCACAATAAGGTCCCATCAGTTAATGTTTACTAACAACATTAACTAAAAACAAGCAATACATGTTTGTTACAGTACTTATTAATCTTTGGTAATAAACATTAGGTAATAAAAATACTGTTCACTAGATCATGGTAGCTCAGGTATCAGAGACAACATTTGATTTTAATAATGGTTTCGTAAAATGCTGAAATTAATATTAAGATTTTTCATTGTAAGTTCATGTTAACTAATGCTAACAAATGGAACCTTATTATAAAGTGTTTCCACAATATGCATTTCATATATAGTATTATATTGCTTCAAATGAAAACTAATTTGTTCTATCACTTACCCTCAAACTCACAGACAAGGTTGTTGCGTGTCTGTGGGCTGAAGCAGGAGCAAATGAGCGAGAGCATGGACAGCTCCTTCATCTTCTCCTTGTATGCTGGAACAACACAAAATTGGCCCCTTGTTAGTCGTACACAGATCCACTACTCGAGCACAAATGTGCTGAAGTTTACAGGCCGGAGCATATCGCCCGGTCTCTACAGCTCTTTAGAGGACTCAATTGGGGGCTATAACATACCCTGTACTTCACTCTGTGAGTGTCTGTCTCTATGATGCTTCAACTGAGTGACTGATCGACACTGCTACTTTAGCTACATTAGCTCTTTTCGAAAGCTTATAATTATCATTACAGCGGTGAACAATGAAAAAAAAGTAGATTCAAATAGCTAGATATCAGGAATTCAGACACTATCACTATAGGCTACACATATATATATACTGAAAAAATAGTGCATTTAATGGTTTTTACTATATATATATATATATATATATATATATATATATATATATATATATATATTATAACAAACTGAAATACAACAAAGCAAATCCCTGAAAACTCACAAAAGTGGCACAAATGGAGTCTACCGAGAGACTTTTCTACATTCAAACAAATGGAGCTTGCAGACTCATGAAAAATGCATGAGGCACACTAATGACACTTCCCATTTCCTGCCCTCTGTAGTGTTTTACAGATTACAAGCACACCCAACAGCCCATTAGCTAGAAAATTACAGTCAGACACTAAAAAAGTATAACTAAATAAGAAAATAAAGTAAATATGATGAGTCATAAAGTAGTTATAACCTAGGATGAGCTACATATTCCATACTTTTAATGTCCGAATTGCATGCAGGAGTAATTTCCTGCCAGGGTCACATACTAGTGTCCAACATAGTGTCAACACTTATTTGTCCGGTGCTGCAAAGGCCACCATGCAGCATCCCACTGCTGCAGGGCTGGCCGGTCTCCCATTTTGCGTCTCCTCGGCCTCCTGCAACTCCCCAGCCATTCTTAGCAATATCAACAAGCAGGCCCACGGCTCGGGAGCCTTACACTGATCAATAAATCCTGACAGAACAGCCCGTGATAGATTCAGAAAGGCGACTTTACTGCTTCAGTAATTCTACAGGATACCCGAAAAAATGCACAGTGAAATCCGCCCATGCCATCTGGTCATGAATTGTACTCCACAACAAAACAGAGGCTGATTTTACTTTGGAATTTAACACAATATATCATTAAGATTTAAAAAAAAAAAAAAAAAAAAAAAAAAAATCTATTTTATATACTAAAATGAGCAGAGCTATATCAATGTTGTTGTATTATAACAATGCACGTGATGAATGAGCCAGGCCTGTGTGTTATATCTCAAGATGAGCCTTATTAGTCTGCTTTTGTTTTCTAAATGCATAAAGTGGCTAATTAAAAAAATAAAATGGAGTGTGAATGAGAATCTGTCACCTTATCCTTGATGCCAGCTTTTATGCCAGCACTCAAGACTTCATATGAAACAAGGACGATGACATCCATAACAAAAAGCTGCTCTAATTTTCATGATTATTCCATATAAAGCACGAATCGCTGGTTAAAAATGGCTTATTAAGGTAAATGTTCCATGAGGAGGTATCTGTGTGTTTTTTATGGCTATATTGTCTGGGCATCGTTTCTTGGGTGCGGTCTTTCTGCATTATGATGCGAGGCAGCAGGAGCAGGTGCGCCATCGCCAATCATCTTACATACATGCCACTAAACTGAGACATTTACGTACGCTATTTATTCTAATTCCTAATGCAAGTTACATTTACTTCATTGATTATTATAAACTATAATAATGCGAGAAATTGCGAAACGTACCTTTGTAGGATGCCTCCGATAATGCAAACGCAGACTCAAGTCGCAGTTGCTTATACAATGTGTTTTACGCACGAATAGGCTATGAAACGTGTTAATATAGCATATTCTATACAGATCGTGCATGGTATAACACTCAGTAGATCTTTTCATAGACAGCCTCCATTAACACGTTTACAAATGCAACAATGGATTAAGATGACAAGTGAAGAAATGCGCAGCACGTACCGATAGCTGTTTTGGCCATGGTGTCTTTTCTTGAATCCGTATTATTTTCCACAATGGTCGTGGTTTGTGCCAGTGGCGTTGAGAGCGGATGATGCTTAAGGCACTGAGTCAGCAGAGCACAATGAGGAGCGCGGAGGGATGTGAGGAATGGGAGCGGCTGACTTATGATCCAGTCCGCGCAACAGCAGATTGGCCACCGGCAACACTTCACTTCACTGACGTGTGTGGGAGGGAAAAAACTGGCCTGCATCTAATCGAGCGCTAGCTGCTGTTACTGTCGCGAGCCACAATGTTTTAGCCTCGTACGTGGGCTCAAATACTTAGTCACCATGAAATCAAAATTGACTTTTTATGGAATATTGCAGTACTATTTCTTCTCAATGATTTATGCATCTTTTTATTCATATTCCGCCGTAATCAACATATCTTCCCCTCCCTCTTGCAACGAAATCTCTTCTCTGATGACGTGTTTACTGCCGCGAGGGCGGGGCATCCTGTCATTCACATGAGATCACAGCAATAGCAAATGTCACCGATCCAATCAATTCCCCAATAAATCGAAATTATTCTAGCAAAGAAGAAGTCAGTTTTTCTTAAGAATTGGCATGAGAAAGGAATTTATTATATTTGTATGCTAGATCTTGTATGCTATGATTTCATGTCTGAATACAATTTCCCTGCTGTCCATTAGGAATTTCTCATAGTTATAAAGGCTTGTAGTTCTGTTAATTTGATTTAATGAGATGTCATTTATCATTTGAAGAAATTGTAAAGATTGAACAAAAATTTCTGGTTGAAGATAAGCATTTATGACCCAAAATGTAGTATATAAACTCTAAGAAATGTTTTTAGTCAAGAAAATAAATCACCCCCAGGGGAACATTTTTTGGGGGGAATTCTTTAAAAGATTAATTAGAACAAAAAGCATGGCTCTTACCACACAAATTTTGTAAATTTTGTAATACACATAAGAATCTTACATAAAATATACCCCACTAACAAGAACACATGATCACACATGATGATTTGTGTACAATATTTTTTTTCAGGATTATTTGATGAATAGAAAGTTCAAAAGAACAGTGTTTATCTGAAATCTAATCTTTTGTAACATTATAAATGTCTTTACTGCCACTTTTGATTGATTTAATGCATCCTTGCTGAATAAAAGTATTCATTTCTTTAATTTCTTTTCAAAAAAATAAAAATAAAAATTCTTACTGACCCCAAACTTTTGAGCGGTAGTGTATAATGCTACAGAAGCTTTGTATTTCAGATAAATGCTGTTCTTTTGAACTTTCTATTCATCAAGGAATCCTGAAAAAAAAAGTACACAACTGTTTTCAACATTGAAAATAATCATAAATGTTTATTGAGCAGCAAATCAGCATATTAGAATGATTTCTGAAGGATCATGTGACACTGAAGACTGGAGTAACGATGCTGAAAATTCAGCTTTGCATCACAGGAATAAATTACTTCGTCAAATATATTTAAATAGTACACAGTTATTTTAAATTGTAATAATATTTCACAATATTACTGTTTTTTACTGTATTTTTAATTAAATAAATGTAGCCTTGGTGAGCAGACGAAACTTCTTTTAAAAACATTAAATATCTTAGTGGTTCCAAACTTTTGGACTGTACTTTATACACACACACACACACACACACACACACACACACACACACACACACACACACACACACACACAGTATCTCACAAAAGTGAGTATACTCCTCACATTTCAGCAGCCATTTTAGTATATCTTCTCAAGGGACATTACTATAGAAATGAAAATTGTATTTACTTTAGTAGTGGCCCCCAACACTGCACATTTTCCATGGCTGCGTCCGAAAACCTAGGTAGCTGTCTTGCTGCCTCGCTGTCTTATAAGAGAATGACTTGTTTGTACGGCAGCGTTTGTGCATGAAGGTACCTCACAAAATTGATTTTGGACAGACTTCTGAGGCAGCGTAACAGTTTAATGATCTACAGCAATATAGCGTGAGCTTTGGTGAGAACTAAACAAATATTTAATTATTACAGTCGTAATTTCTCGATAGAAATGATATCAAAATTGAAATATGTTGGTCAAAATCATACATTTATACACAAACTGAGCAGTAAACGCAACTTTCGGATGCCATCTTTATTTTTCTAGCTCAACTGTCACAGAATGGAAAGCACAGGATTGTGGGATATCAAAGGCAGCTAAGGATACATCTATGCTTCCTTCAAAAATCGATCTGAGGAAGGTATCTCATGAGACAGGAAGTGACATTGGATTCGGACGTGCCTTGATGCCTTACTCCAGGGGTCACCATTCCTGCTCCTGAAGGGCCGGTGTCTCTGCAGAGTTTAGCTCCAACCCTAATCATACACACCTGAAGCAGCTAATTAAGGTCCTACTAAGCATACTAGAAACTTCCAGGAAGGCGTTCTGATGCAAGTTGGAGCTAAACTCTGCAGGACACCGGCCCTCCAGGAACAAGTTTGGGGACCCCTGCCTTACTCCCTTGAAATGTGTCCTCAGAAGGCAGCATTTTCCAGTTTTCGGATGCAGTCCATGTCTCCTTTGTCTGACACATCCATTTCTGGTTTTGGAGTCTCTGCTAATGAGCTGATGACCTGATTCAGGTGTGCTTGATCAAGGAGACATGCAAAATGTGCAGTGTTGGGGGGCCTCCAGGAATGTGATTGGGAACCACTGCTTTAGAGTAGTCAATGTGCTGCTTGTATAGATTTATTGTCCTCTGAAAATAACTCAACATACAGCCTTTACTGTCTAAATAACTGGCAACAAAAGTGAGTACACCATAAGTGAACATGTCAAAACTGTGTCCAAAGTGTCAATATTTTGTGTGAGTACCATTGTTATTTAGCACTGCCTTAATCCTCGTAGGCATGGAATTCACCAGAGCTGCACAGGTTGTTGCTGGGATGATGGGATCCTCTTCACTTCTCTATAATGACATCACAGAGCTGCTGGATGTTACACATGGCGCCTCTCCACCTTCCGCTTGAGGATGCCCCACAGATGCTCAATAGGGTTCAGGTCTGGAGACATACTTGGCCACTCCATCAACTTCATCTTCCTCAGCAAGGCAGTTGCCATCTTGGCAGTTTGTTTGGGGTCGTTATCATGTTGGAAAACTGCCGTTTGGCCCAGTTTCTGAAGGGATAGCATCATGTTCTGCTTCAGAATGTCTCAGTACATGTTGGAATCCAATGAATCCAATTTCCCTCAATGAAGCAGAGCTCCCCAGTGCCAGCAACACTCATACAGCCCCAGACTATGATGCTACCACCACGCTTGACTGTAGGCAAGACACAATTTTCTTGGTACTCGTCACCAGGGCGTCGCCACACATGCTGGACACCATCTGAGCCAAACAAGTTTATCTTAGTCTCATCAGACCACATGACATGGTACCAGTACTTCATGCTCTTGGACAGGTTGTCTTCAGCAAACTCTTTGCAGGCTTTCTTATGAGCCAGCTTTAGAAGAGGCTTCTTTCTGGGACGACAGCCATGGAAACCGACTTGTTGCAGTGTGCGGCATATGGTCTGAGCACTGACAAGCTGACCTTCTGCTTCTGCAACTTTTAAAGCAATGCTGGCAGCACTCATGCGTTTGTTTTTTGAAGCCAGCTTCTGCACCTGACTCACAGCACAAGGTCTCAACTTCTTTGATTGACCCTTGCAAGGCCTGTTCCGAGCGGAACCTGTCTTGGAAAACCTCTGTATGACCCTGGCCACTGTACTGTAACTCAGTTTCAGGGTGTTACCAATCTTCTTATAGCCTAGGCCATCTTTGTGGAGAGCAGCAACTCTAATTTTCAAATCCTCAGAGAGTTCTTTGCCATGAGGTGCCATGTTGAACATCCAGTGGTCAGTGTGAGAGGACTGTACTCAAAGCACAAAATTTTAACTGCTCTAATACAAGATCCACATATATTTTATTGTCCTGTCAAGCAGACAAAACATGAACATGATGAATAGGACATGTGGCTTTGCATGGTTAAACAACATACACCTGTTATCACTTATGGTGTACTCGCTTTTGTTGCCAGCTATTTAGACAATAATGGCTGTATGTCAAGTTATTTTCAGAAGTTTCATTTCTTTTGTATTGTCCCTTGAGAAAATGTACTAAAATAGTTGCTCAAATGTTATGGGTGTACTCACTTTTGTGAGATACTATATGTAAAAAATAATATACAATTTATTACACACACACAGTTAACACTTTACATTGTTTTTTTTTGCATTTAATGAGAAATTAGCTTCATACAACTTTTATTTATGAAATTACTTGATCTTTGTGTTTTATTTCTCAGAATGCTGTATAACAAAACATTCAGTGACAGAATTAAAAAAAACAACTTGCATGTTAAACATTGCAAACTTAAATATTGCATAATATTTCTCCTTAAGACGTTTGTGATCATTACAGTAGAATTTTACAAACTGTTTGTAACAACCATACAGAGACAAACATAAGCAAGAGAGGTTTACGGTCATTTGAAAATGCTCTTTGGACCCTTCTAATGTAACTAGTGCCTAAACTGCTTAATTCTCTCTCATTTCTAAAACATCTTTCCCTTTTACACAACTACTTCATCAGGAGTAGTTTTAATACAGGTAACTTTTAAAACAGTAATAAATATCCCGTATTTAAGACAAATCAAACCGTCTAAAAGATAATGTGCCTATTATCATTTCAAAACAAGTAAAAGAAGGTATTACATTCAAGTCATTCATTTGCATGAGCTTGTTAGTAACCGCAGTGCTAAACCATAGAAATTTAAGGTATTTGTTACTTTGGTCTTTGTTTGTTTTTGTTTTTTGTTTTTTTAAATAAAACTGAAAAAAAATTTAAGAGCTGCATGTTTTTTTTTTTTTTTACCATATATTAATATAATCATTGTCCTTATCAAAACTGCACTATACTGTTCCCTACCTTCAGCTCTCTGAAAGTTTGCTTGTAAAGTTTTCTGGCTAGTAGTGAACTAGCTTTTCTTGGAGGCATTCAGCTTCTTTTTGATGTAATGCCCGACCAGGGCCTGAGGTCGCTGCTGGTAGTTATTCAGGACGTCATGAGAGCTGGTCAGCTGGTCTCCTTTCTGTCTGTCCAGCAGTGTTACACACACAACCGCAGCTGAAAAAACAGGACAAAAAAGTTTCTTTGTATTATCACATCTCAACCCATCCACAATAAACAACAACATGTCTGATAAGAGGTCAAAATCAGTCAGCTCAAACAGACTAACTGCAATAAAGGATAATAAACCTCTAGCAGCCATTTCAAATGCATGAACACCCATTACACAAACTTATGCAAGTATTACTCATTAACTTGAAATGGTGCGTTAAAAACGTCATACCTCGAAGATTGCTCAGTTTGCACATAGCCGCAAACACAGATGACTCCATCTCAATGTTACGAACCCCAGCGGCATAGGCTTCAGCAAGATAGCTCTGTTTATCTTCTTCGGTGTATGAGCAGAAGGCCCCATCCAGCCGCGCTTGACCTGTACAAAGACAGAGCCTTTAAATACAGCAAACCCCTCAGTGCTAACTTGCACTGCCCGGCCCGCTGTTTGGATTTAAATAGGCAAATGCTTAAGAGTCTATGATTGGATCATTATTGCAGTGATTATTATGTTTCTAGGATGTTATATGTTTGGGAACAGTTCTTCTAACTCTAAACGATGGAGCTTTTCATTTCTTAAATAACCATGTACTTTAGGAAGACACATCATGGCCATATTCCAGGATGACAAAGTCCAGATTCATCAGGCCGGGAGCATGAAGAATCATTTTCACACATGAATTGGCACCTTTGAGTCCAGACCTTAAATTCATTGAAAGTCTTTGGGATGTGCTGGAGTAGACTTTACAGAGTGCTCACCTCTTGCATTGTCAATACAAGATCTTCACCAAAAATGTATGCACCTTTTGATGGAAATAATATCACATTATTTACATCAAGGGGGCATTGATTTTTAGTTAAGATCTTGACCAAAGACAATACAAGAGGTTAGCACTCTGTAAAGTCTACTCCAGCACATCCCAAAGTCTCAGAGATGCCAATTCATGTGTGAAAATGATTCTTCATGCTCACTCCCAACCATTCTTTTAAAATTTGAGCCTGATGAATCTTGACTTTGTCATCCTGGAATATGGCCATGATGTGTCTACCTTCATGGTCGTTTAAAGCCCTATTCGGACGGTAATTATTGCTCACGTGGATTTTCTGCAAAAATAAATTTGCATGGCTCCTAAGTAATAAAACATGCATTCTGATGGCGATTTATTCACGGTGGAGGAGCGCGTTTAGTGATCCTCACATGGTCACATGATTGTCTGCTGTAAATAAAATATAATAGGCTATGCTTGGAATAATACTAATAAATTCATATTTAATTTAATAATAGGAAAATAATATCCTATTTATTATGTGATTATTTAAATCTACTGTTATAGACAGATAGATGCACTATAGTTGAAATGGTTTTCTGTCTTGTATTTTATCTAAAAAATGATGTCATTTTAAAAATATGGAAATTAGTGGAAATAAGTTAATACAGCCTCTTATTTACATGAAATAAAGCTGCTTGGTTTATATTTTTAATGTATATATTTGTATATGATAATTTTATTGTAATGTAATGGCCCATTTCAAATGAAAACATGCTTTTGTCCCCTCTCTCCTTTCACTGAGGTGGAGCGGTGATGAAATATTTCTTTTGAATATTTCACAGCATTTCAGTAATTAAAGTGTGCATGAAATGCTTGTATGGTGTTCTGCGGTAGTCAAAAAGGATTTAAACGGTGAATTTTGAATTGATCTCCATTTGAAAACTCAGAGATGTGGATTCTGACGGCAATTAATTTACCACACGACCTTGCCGTTTGTCAAAAAAAACAGTAGGTAATTTGGCTGGGGATTTTTACGCGGGTGGTGGAGTTAAAAAAAAAAAAAAAAAAAAAAAAAAAAAAAAAAACTGACATTCTGGATTCAGACGGCAGTAAAATCACAGACTAGCCCCTGTAAATGTTGAAAATACCTTACGTCCCTATGAGAAAGAAAAAAAAACCCCATCTGAACAGGGCTTAAGAACAGCAATTAGGGATAGAAGAACTGCTGCAACATATAACATGCTAGAAACATAATAATCACTGTAATAACAATCTAATCATAGACTCTTAAGCATTTCCCTATTTAAATCCAAATTTTTGGCCAGGCAGTGTATTATAACATTATATTTAAGAGTCTACTTGAAAATAATTCTACCTTCATAGAAGTCAAGGGTGCACATTGTGTTACCAATGACAGTCTCAAACTCTGCAAGTTCTTTGCCACACTGAAGCAGCTCTTCTGCAAGTTCCCCATCGAGTTCTGTGCTCCTGACCACTGTTTTACCCAGGATGATCTGCTCAAAGCGAGGCTCAAACACAGAATCGACCGACTGTTTGGTAATCACCACAGTCCCTGGCTTTAAACCTGATAAAAGACAGACAGAAAAACAGCTCAAAAACTACTCTGGGAGTCAGGAAATTATTCACAAAAAAGTCATGGTTACAACACCAGGATGAGGTTAGTGCTGATTTTGAAAGCATGGGAACACCCTTTTTGATTAAGTAGTTCAATGGTAAAAGCAGTGTACCTATTCCCCCTGATGTTCCAATGCGCACTACGGTGACATCAGTGCAGCGGGCATGATAAAGGAGCTTGATAAGCTCATGCAACATTATAGAGATTGATGGGATGCCCATGCCATGCTAGAACACAGAGAATATTCAATGTTAATATTCAGACAAACTTCATTTGCAATGACGTAAACACCTCAATTGATCTGACAGAGCTCAATCTAAATTAAATTATGATCTGATTGAACAGGATAGTGTAAACCTGAATTAACCCAATCAACAGGAAAAAATTAAAGATGCAATATGTAAGATTTTCTGTCCACTTAGAGGTCACTAGAGGCCTATTCAAAACAAAGGCGTAGCTTGATGGGTATGACGTAATTGACAGGTGACTCCTCACACGTCCCGGAGCCTTGGTTAAAATTGCAATTTTCTCATGATTTACAAATAGTTGCAAACATTTGGATTATTATAAGTACTCAAGTGAACAAAATATATAACACTGGCCTAGTGGTTTTTGGATATTGTACTGTAAAATTCTTACATATTGCACCTTTAAGCATGTGAACGCCTGAATGCGTTTTCTCAGTCAGATTCAAAATTATCTTGTGCACATTCATTCCCATTAAAATGAGTGCATGTAAACATACTTAGTGTCACAAAATCATTCAGAAATCATTCTTATATGTTGATTTGGTGCTCAAGAACATTTCTTATTATCATCACAGATGGAAAAACATTCTGCTGCTTTGTATTTTTGTAGAAACTATGATACTTTTTTCAGGATTCTTTGATGAATAGAAAGTTTAAAAGAACTAACGGCATCTTTATTATCACTTCTTATGAATTTAATGCATCCTTGCTAAATAAAGATTTCTTCCAAAAATAAAAAAAAATCTTACAAACCCCAAACTTTTGGAACAGTAGTGTACATGTGGATAAGTTTGAGTTCACTCACACTGACAGACAGCACAGGTCCAATTTTATACATGGCGTAGCGATCGGTTCCTGCACATATATTTGGATATTCTGCATTGGGGTCTGAAATCCCCAGTTCTTTGGCAATGTATTCAGTGAAAGACTTCATCCTCCATGGACTTCCCCCTACGCACACAAACTGAGACAAAAAGTACAACCAAGTGAGTTAGACTCAGATCATTCTGAAGGAGTCATGTTTTAGTGTGAAATGGAAGTGAATTAAAGTTTACTTTGACATCTCCAAACATCGCTGCCAAGTCGTGCGTGGATGTTCCCAGGTTAAAATGGTAAAGGATGTCATCTGTCATGGAGTCCAAATGGGGATTGTTCACATATATTGACCTATTCAGGGAAAATACAAGTTTGGCAGTTATATGAAACAGCATAGCTGTTGGATATTGTCCCTAGTGTTACGAAAACACAGTTTAAAGTAACACTTTAACAACACACCATAACGTAATAACAGTAAGTACTACTATGTAACCCAGGGGTCGTGAGAAGGACGCTGTGAGAAACATCATTTCCGTTTTATAACACTTCTCATGAAACTGAACTGAACCTTTGCTTATGGAAGAACATTTGTGCCCAGCGAATGACATATCATCTATCCAGTGCGCTATACAATGCTTTGAGTTGCGTAAAGAATATGAAATCTTTACATAAAAAAAAAAAAAAAAAAAAAAAAATAGAATGGCATCAAACGGAAGCCCACGCACATATAACTTAATAGAGAACAAGGAAATAAATTAATATCATATTCGTACCTGTCGCATGTCCCATTCTTCTCTTCACCCAGCGGCATTTTCAGCTTTTCCCTGTGAAGGACACATCAACAGACCATCAGTTTTCAACGTAAAAAACATTGTCTGGTCTAACAACTAAATCTATGCAGAATAAACTATGTCGAACAATAAAATGGACTAAACAGCATACCTAAAACAGCGTCTCTCAATGAAGCTCAGTGTTCGTTTCCGTGAGATGTTTATAACGCCTCCTGATTCACTGTTCGCCGGGAAGATGACTTGATAAAATACCGAGAGTTTTGGTCATTTACTGTAAAACATCCGGCTGTGCCGCTGGTGTACGTGACAGCACCGTGACCGCGCGAGAGTAGTGGTTTTTCCACCGAAAGCACCGCCTCCTGCGGCAGGATAGGCTAGCTGAAGCAATGGATTGGGCAGTTGAGAAGTCCTTCATAGCAACGATCAGGATGAGGGCGGGGCTTCACGTCAATAGGTTGGATACCGACGCCACTGACGTCACACACAATACATACAAAATTGGGCTAACGTTACTTTTTAGTCATTCAGATGACTGTCGCAAGTTGCTTAATTTACCTGAAATCACATTACATTAACTAGATATGTTAAACCAACTTTTGATAATTTGTATTAAATCTGAATTAAATTAATGTTTTAATTTTTAACTACAGGTGCTGGTCATATAATTAGAATATCATGAAAAAGTTGATTTATTTCACTAATTCCATTCAAAAAGTGAAACTTGTATATTAATAATCATTCATTACACACAGACTGATATATTTCAAATGTTTATTTCTTTTAATTTTGATGATTATAACTGACAACTAAGGAAAATCCCAAATTCAGTATCTCAGAAAATTACATTACTTAAGACCAATACAAAGAAAGGATTTTTAGAAATCTTGGCCAACTGAAAAGTATGAACATGAAAAGTATGAGCATGTACAGCACTCAATACTTAGCTGGGGCTCCTTTTGCCTGAATTACTGCAGTAATGCGGCGCGGCATGGAGTCGATCAGCCTGTGGCACTGCTCAGGTGTTATGAGAGCCCAGGTTGCTCTGATAGTGGCCTTCAGCTCTTCTGCATTGTTGGGTCTGGCATATCGCATCTTCCTCTTCACAATACCCCATAGATTTTCTATGGGGTTTAGGTCAGGCGAGTTTGCTGGCCAATTAAGAACAGGGATACCATGGTCCTTAAACCAGGTACTGGTAGCTTTGGCACTGTGTGCAGGTGCCAAGTCCTGTTGGAAAATGAAATCTGCATCTCCGTAAAGTTGGTCAGCAGCAGGAAGCATGAAGTGCTCTAAAACTTCCTGGTATACGGCTGCGTTGACCTTGGACCTCAGAAAACACAGTGGACCAACACCAGCAGATGACATGGCACCCCAAACCATCACTGACTGTGGAAACTTTACACGGGACCTCAAGCAACGTGGATTGTGTGCCTCTCCTCTCTTCCTCCAGACTCTGGGACCCTGATTTCCAAAGGAAATGCAAAATTTACTTTCATCAGAGAACATAATTTTGGACCACTCAGCAGCAGTCCAGTCCTTTATGTCTTTAGCCCAGGCGAGACGCTTCTGACTCTGTCTGTTGTTCAAGAGTGGCTTGACACAAGGAATGCGACAGCTGAAACCCATGTCTTGCATACGTCTGTGCGTAGTGGTTCTTGAAGCACTGACTCTAGCTGCAGTCCACTCTTTGTGAATCTCCCCCACATTTTTGAATGGGTTTTGTTTCACAATCCTCTCCAGGGTGCGGTTATCCCTATTGCTTGTACACTTTTTTCTACCACATCTTTTCCTTCCCTTCGCCTCTCTATTAATGTGCTTGGACACAGAGCTCTGTGAACAGCCAGCCTCTTTTGACCTTTTGTGTCTTGCCCTCCTTGTGCAAGGTGTCAATGGTCGTCTTTTGGACAACTGTCAAGTCAGCAGTCTTCCCCATGATTGTGTAGCCTACAGAACTAGACTGAGAGACCATTTAAAGGCCTTTGCAGGTGTTTTGAGTTAATTAGCTGATTAGAGTGTGGCACCAGGTGTCTTCAATATTGAACCTTTTCACAATATTCTAATTTTCTGAGATACTGAATTTGGGATTTTCCTTAGTTGTCAGTTATAATCATCAAAATTAAAAGAAATAAACATTTGAAATATATCAGTCTGTGTGTACTGAATGAATATAATATACAAGTTTCACTTTTTGAATGGAATTAGTGAAATAAATCAACTTTTTGATGATATTCTAATTATATGACCAGCACCTGTATACTTTTTGTTTGATATATCAATGCAGTAACATTTGTGTGTGTATAATGTAAGAAAAACAATAAAACAATTAAGTAGAGCAGCAAGTAAAACAAATGTTCTTTTACTGAGTGTAATGAATTTAGAGGAATAAATCCAATTTCAAGTTAAGACAATGAGTTCACAGTGAGTTTACAGCGTGACACAATGAGTTTACAGCGTGACACAAAAAGCAAATATTGCCTCTGCCCAGATGTGCAAATCATGGGGGAAAAAATCCTTGCATAGGATCCAGAGTGGTTGATTATTTTACCATTTTTCTAGTAACCTCTAATAAGACAATATTATAATAGTGAAAGGGCTGCAGTACTGTAACAAACACTTATTCTGTGCTCCAATCCACTTCACAGCAATGAATTAAAACATTTCAAACACAGGCATATGTAAACAAAACAGATCTATTTTCAAATGCTACGCTTGCAAGAAAGTGAAAATAACTTACTGTACCTTTAAAAAAGCTTATTACCCATCCACAGGCTCAATAATTGTCTAAAGACAGTGGCTTTTCTGTTTTGCTTGCCAGCCTCATTCTCCCTATAATATTCAGTGTTAATACAGTTAGGCAAAAAGTGAACACATTCCCAATCTGATTCACTAATGACCAACTCAGACGTATGAATTTGCCAGAAGTCAGTCTATAATTTAAGGTGCACTTCACTTCAATCTTAAACACTTCAAGTCCAAATATCCACAATAATTAAATTTTAACACAGCAGATCATGAAACTAGAACATCCGTTTTAGTGTAGTGTAGTAACACAACCTACATTAGGCAAGGATCACAAGCCTGAGTTTGACATCACAAGGTAAAATGAAAGGTAATATAGTAAAATGAAAGGGTATGGTCAAGAAAGGAAAAACAGTGAGTGGAATCTTTTGCAAGGATCAAAAGGCATCAATCCTGTTAGTATCATTAACACTCTGTACTGTGGACTGGTTAGGAACAAGCATTGCAACATCTACATAGAAGACACATTATGTGTTCAGAATTCAATGAGAGCATTTTTTTTTCTTTACAAGACCTCAGTTTTTATTCTAAAGCTTAAGCGAAAAGGTTTTTTTTTTTTTTACGTTTTATAACAATGAAAGTTATTAAATTAACTTGTGATGAAAATAAAAAATATATTTTTAACACTTTCCACTCTGGTTTCCTTGCAGTGCAGTTTTAGACCATTGTTAAAAAAAAAAAAAAAAGACGAAATTCCATATTAGACAGCCCTATGAAAAGAAATGTAAATAGATAAACTGTTAATCATCCCCTAAATGAAACCATTAATGTGTAACATACAACATACTAATTTTAACTCAAGCTCCTGCATTGGTTGTGATATTAGTTTGATGAATGCACTTACATGTTCTCGCCGTTGTTGTTGTTGTTGTTGTTGTGGTTGGTGATAAAGTTTCTGGGCACGTCATTGGTTCTCTAGATTGGGTGAAAAGATGATAACTGGAAGTTGTGCAATGCATTTTCATTATCACACAGCTATAGAACCATCTTCTGACGTACAAGTGCCTCAAAAAAAAACAGCAAAAAAAAACAAAAAAAAACAAAGGATAACTCACTCCATTCTCCAAAACGATTGGATGTTCTGGTAAAAACTCAGGTTTCTTCTTAGCCATTGGACAACTTGCCATCTTGAGGAGGAAGTCCCGAGTGTAGCAAATTCTTTCAACTACAGTAAAAAAAAAAAAAAAGTTTGATGAGTATTATAAGTACTATATTATCATCCCATTGTTTTACTTCTAATTGCAGGTATAGTAATCTTCCTAATACTTTTATGGATTTCAGTGCTTCCCACAGGTTTGAAATATACTTGCGGTGGTAGCCGGGCAAAAAATCCTCCTATTACCCACGGCACAAAAATGGTCTACTACATGTGACAAACAAATAATGTGCATTATCATGCATTGTAAATTATGCAAAATTGCAGCATTTAAATGGTTCTCCTTTTCCTATGTTCTCCTTGCTGTCATATAGTGTCTCTCTCAGTGAATGGGACACAGATTTTACTAGTAAAATTTATAAAATGAATAATATATGTGTCAAATAATGTTCTTAGTCTTTTCTTCCTGTGGGGGAGACTACAATATTTACTATGAATTAAATGGAAATCAAATTAAATACAATTTATTGTGTAACCAAAATACCAATAATGCCCAAAAGAAAAAGAAAAAAACTTTTAATTACTTTGACTTTTGACTATTTGACTTTAATTATAAACAACCCCGAAATACACCGGGACTCTTATTTTGAAATGTCTGTACTATTGCAGGCTGATCCTTCAGATTCTTACAACCGTATAAAACACTTTATATAAAGGCCATGAAGTAAACATTGTAATAATTCATCAACTTGAGTTCATTAGCAATCGCTTGGCATAATTCTGCGCTTTTCACTGATTGAGAAACACTTTGAAGCAGTCTGAACATAGATTCTGAAGCGCTGTTGCGCGAGCTTGTAGAACGCGCAACAGCGCCACCTTGTGACTTTGCAAAATGCAGCGCCCGTGGGAATGTCAGCGGGAGTAAACAGTTCTGATGCACACATAACTAGCAGGTACGAAACGACTTGCTATTCGATCGCGGATGGTTTCATTATCTTGCGCGGATATAAAAGTATAAGAGGATAAAAATAATAAAAGCAAAAATGTGTCTCCAAATATACTTGGGCGGCTGTTATTATAAGTGGGCGGCCCGCCCAAGTAAAGTCTATGTGTGGGAAGCACTGGATTTTATACACTTCTAGGTTCCAAAAGGCTTTCGCACCAGAGAACCAATTTCATAGTTCCTATTACTATTTGCGCAATTACCCGCTTTTTGGTGTGTTCGCCCCGCAGTAACTGGGAGCGATTTTAGTTATAGAAACAGGGCTCTAGACTGAGACCAAATCGGCACATAATGTAACCTTTATTCCTGCCTGTGCGACTAAATTTTGTTAGAAGTCGCACTGCTGCGACCACCACGTTGTCCAACTGATAACATCTGCCATTTCTGTTGCATTTGAGTAACATCAAATAGCAAATGGAATGAAAGCAGAACAAAACTGTGCTATAGACAACACAGCGCAAGCTCAGAACAGGTACTCGCGAGTCAATCTTTGATCACGTGACACCCTTACTATACATCACTTTGAGTTTCAGTTAGAAATGTTTTAAATTTGCCTCAGAATTAATAATATACAGTACAGTCCAAAAGTATGGAACCACTAAGATTTTTAATGTTTTTAAAAGAAGTTTCGTCTGCTACATTTATTTAATTAAAAATACAGTAAAAAAAACAGTAATATTGTGAAATATTATTACAATTTAAAATAACTGTGTACTATTTAAATATATTTGACAAAGTAATTTATTCCTGTGATGCAAAGCTGAATTTTCAGCATCATTACTCCAGTCTTCAGTGTCACATGATCCTTCAGAAATCATTCTAATATGCTGATTTGCTGCTCAATAAACATTTATGATTATTTTCAATGTTGAAAACAGTTGTGTACTTTTTTTTTCAGGATTCCTTGATGAATAGAAAGTTCAAAAGAACAGCATTTATCTGAAATACAAAGCTTCTGTAGCATTATACACTACCGTTCAAAAGTTTGGGGTCAGTAAGAATTTTTATTTTTATTTTTTTGAAAAGAAATTAAAGAAATTAATACTTTTATTCAGCAAGGATGCATTAAATCAATCAAAAGTGGCAGTAAAGACATTTATAATGTTACAAAAGATTAGATTTCAGATAAACACTGTTCTTTTGAACTTTCTATTCATCAAATAATCCTGAAAAAAAATATTGTACACAAATATTTTGTACAATTGTACACATTAAATGTTTCTTGAGCAGCAGATCAGCATATTAGAATGATTTCTGAAGGATCATGTGACACTGAAGACTGGAGTAATGATGCTGAAAATTCAGCTTTGCCATCACAGGAATAAATTACTTTGTGAAATATATTCAAATAGAAAACAGTTATTTTAAATTGTAATAATATTTCACAATATTACTGTTTTTACTGTATTTTTAATTAAATAAATGTAGCCTTGGTGAGCAGACGAAACCTCTTTTAAAAACATTAAAAATCTTAGTGGTTCCAAACTTTTGGACTGTACTGTATATATACTTATAAACCATATCAGATCAAACAGCGCTGACATGGGAATCAGGAGAAACATTGTGCAGTGAATGAACAAGTTACAGAAAGCTTCTCAGTCCACAAATCACCAACATTCACCATGGATTTAATCTAGTAACACTAACTGTAACCATGGTACTGTGGCAGAAATAGTTGAATGCTGACATTATGAAATCGTTATTATAAAATATCAAACCATCAAGAAGTAAATTTTTGTGAAGAAGGAAGTAGGAAAAGTCAAACTTAAACCCTTCCCCCCCGTTTTTTGGTAAAAGGAGCGCTCCTTTTATAATCCTTGAAGCTGGCAGTCAGTTTTGTAGGACACTACAGAAATGCTACCAAATCAGTTGCTGGTGCCACCATCTGTAGAACTTAAAGGCTTTTCACGCTTGAAATAGTTAACCGTGGGTCATTCTAAACCCCGGATAAATGGAATCCTGGTTATCTTAAAAATCGCACTAAGAATCGCGTTTCAGCAATAATTACGTTCAAGTTCAATGTCATTTTTAGTATTATGCGATAAATCGTGTAGCCCTAATGCTAACCCTGCTTCTAAATTACAAGTGTGAAACATTCCTTTACCTGGGGTTAAAAGCAGTGTTTAGAAAGAGAGG